>NW_020356215.1:0-128891 GCF_002211085.1 Panicum hallii | reverse complement strand
TGGGATTTACCTTTTTGTGGTTTGGCTTGGACTTCAGTAGACTCATGAGTAATTTTAATTAATTATTCAGTAACTTGGGTTATGGTAATTCATCCACTTGTAGTAAATAGCTTTAATAAAATTTGCCCAGATTAAAAGCTAACGCAGTTGAGTCAGCTAACCGTAGAGCCTCATAGTTTGTGTTACTTGTTGAGTACAAGTTGTGTACTCACACTTGCCTTCTCAACTCTTCTGTTCTCTTTGGGATATCTTCGACTGCTGCTCAATACCAGGCGACGTGGAGGACTACATCAGCGGACTCGACAATTTCTTGTTGTTGTCTCCCAGCAAACGTCCCTGTGGCCCCTGTTCTTCGTGTATTCATTTTACACTTCCGCACTCCTTGAACCGATTCTTGATATGTGTTGTGATTGTGGCAGAACCAACCTGAATTACACCGGCTCAAGTACGCGAGTCCTCTATGGAGGGCTACCTCGTGCTTCAAACGGTATAATCCTATTGGCCTGTCGGGTAACGTCCCGATAAACCACCGAACGCAGGATCCAACAAGGTACCTCACACGAAGGTGAGTCCAGAGATATAAGGCCAATGCATTTTACAACAGGCAGTTATATTACCATAATATACAAAACATCATTTGTTTTCACAAATGAAATTATTACAAAACAAGTTTTAAGTCTTAAGATAAAGCAGCGGAGTTTGAAAAGCGTAAACATTGTACATGACGTTATTACAGATATCATGCTAGCCCTGGCATGATATCACTCAGCGGAATCGGTGTGTTGGTCGGGGACGGATCCCACTCCACCGACCAACCATCAGGCAAAGGGTAGGGCCACGGTGTAATGAAAGCGGGCTCATCGGTTAGATTACCTGAGAAAAATCAACAAAAGCAAGGCTGAGTATACTAATTCTCAGCAAGACTTACCCGGAATTGGGTATATCTTAGCCCATAACTAGACTCATGATGGCTTTTAGCTTTGGGTAGGGTTTTCAGCCGAAAAGCAACAAAGAGTAGATCCTTATTTTCAACTTTTAACTTTCAGGTTCTAGTTGATTAACCATTCTAGGTAAGCACCTATAACTATTCAAACATGGTAGAATCTTTACTCAAACATCATCTTTGATAATCACATAATTATTCTTGTTACTCTATGTGTAAAGGGGATAAGCAGTCTCATACATCGTGAGAGGCGGATGATTCTGAATCGAGATTCAACCCTTGCAAGGTAAACTAACACACACGCTTGGAACACCACAGGGTCGTTCCGAAGCAACCGTTTGCCTTTCATTCCGACTCGTGGATCAGGGCCACACAAGCGACTGCAGGTCATACGCACATTCAAAGTGCAGGACGTACGTCTGTAGCGCGACTACAAAACCCGTATCCTGGTTGCCCAGCAACACGTATGCCTACACGTCGAACAAAGTAAACCAAAAGAAGCAAATACATGTGGTGGGAGGTATGTCCACTCCTCGGGCTGATCGGTTACTAGGCTTACCGCTTACCATATTTCACGGCATGTGGCTAGTACTTTCAAACGCTTAACCACCGCTACCACACTGCGACCTTATCAAATTCCACAACACAGACGGGGTATCATCTCAACCATGATACCTCACAATTCCCGTCCGTCATCCTTATAGTGATAACAGGAATGTAAACATTACAACTCCTATATCGCGCGAGTGACAGGAAATCACTCGACTTCTACCGGTCCTAATAGCATAGCAGCTAGTCGTACTCAAGTTCTAGTGTTCAATACATTGGTTCCTGGAACAATGCAACTAAGGTTTCCAAACAACTTCTAAGAACTTAATGCATAAAGATATATATAAATAATATAGGTTGCAGTGTAGTAAAGTAGGGGTTATGTCCGGGGCTTGCCTTCGCTGGTGGGGCTGGGGTTAGTCAAATTATTTTCTTCCGAACCTTGGTTCGGGGCTTCAGAGAAATCCGCGACGAGAGTTCCGGGGTCTTCAAAATAACCTCCTTCTTGTTCCGGGATCATCTGATAATCCCCGTCGGCGAGAGTGGTCGATTCTACATGATATGGCAAAATGAAGTTTAATGGATGCATACATTTGTAGTTCAATTCACGATAAAGTTGCAATTCAATGTAAATGATGTTATATTTCGATAAATAACTAATTACCCTGTATTGGGCAGTCATTTATTCGAGCATATATGTTTTATCTAAACCCATTAAACAACAGGGTTAGCTATACTAATTACCTAACTAGTGGCATGGAACGAAGATGGGGTAGTTCTTAAAAACTTTATTCATTGACTATACTAATTTTTCACATGATCTTTGTATTATTATTACATTATGGATAATTAAATTATGTCTAATATGTTTGACATCTAATTCTTAGTTGGAAATTTAATCACAGGTTAAACTACTAAAGCATAGCACCTAAAATATTTTCTTGATTTTTGAACCATTAACATATATATGAAAATTAATTATGTAAGATGAACTATATACTATTTCTATTTAAACTTGTACATTAAGGAACTAATATTAGAATACTAGGATAATTATTTTTCTTCAATTCTATATGTTGAAAGAAAATTAACAGAATTGGTTTTACTATTTTATCATTTTTCTATAAATTACTAGGAATTTCCTAAGCCTACAAGCAACTAAATTTGATATTTAAATTAGACCATCAAACATTCAAAAACTGAAGTTGACCCTTTAAGTAAAGTTGTAGATCTTTATCTAAGGATTCCAACAAAATTTAGTTTACATTTTTTATGATTTTTCCTCGGAGAGATATAGTATTTCTAAGTTGACAGCATGATTTACATAAGGAGGTCCCTGGTTACTATTCAACTGAGTCTTAGGCTATGCACTTAACCCCCTGGATTTCTTTTCCTTCTAACCCGAGGTCCTTGGCCGTAAACCCGAACAGAGCAAAGCGGGGGCGACCGTGTTCCGGCGATGGTGGTCACCGGCGGCGAGGTTCAAGGGCAGGGAAAAGCTCAGGGTCTTACTGTGGTCTAGTTGCACTACTTGTCGTGGACGGGGATGGCCGGAATGGTGGAGTTCGACTTGAGCCCGAGGTGACTGCGGAGGGGTCACCGTCGATGCGGAGCTCCGGTGGCGAACGTTGGCAAGCAACCTGTGCATAAGCTTTAGTGAGACACGGGGAACGTGTAGGTACCATCAATTGGAAGAAGACGTGCTGGATTAAAGGAGACCGACGGAGACAGAGACGGCGGCGACGAGAAAGAACACCGGCGAGCGTCGGGGAGGCGCAGTGGTGGACTAGGGAGCCAATGGATGGGTCAAACAGCTTCAGGGTGATGATGTGGTGCTGGCTAGGGTATCGTGGTGGCTTGGAAGTGCCCGGAGCGAGCTGCCCACGGTGGAGGCCGAAGGCGGCGGCGGCGGCGCTCGTCGGGGACAAAGCTTCAGTGGAAATTGGGGAAGAACAGTGGGTCGTCGAGCACGAGCAAGCAACGGGGAAGCTAGTGCAGGTGTTGGTTGAGGCGGAGGAGGTCCGGTGTGGGCTGCCCACGAGCGTGCTGTGCGCGGCCGGAGCGGAGGAAGACGACGGCGAGGAAATGCAGCTCGGATGCTGGGAAATGGACGCTGGGAGTAGCAGAACAGCACGTAGGTGTTGAAGTGGTGCTGCTGCGCGCGAGAGGGAGGAGGTTAAGGCGCTGCAGTGAGCTGTCCACGACGGCGAGGAGGTGGCGGCCGGAGATGACTCGGGGTGTCGTGGCGCGCGCGCGTGCGGCCAGGAAGGGAGAGGAAAGCGGCCGGAATCGAGGGGAGATGACGCGTGGATGGTGTAGCAGCTGGAGGTGGAGCTCGGGAGCCTGCGCCGGCGATGAACGGCGGTGGCAGAGCAGAGGTCAGTGAGGGAAGCGGCGGTGGTCAGAGGAAGACGAAGCAGGCTGGAGTCAGAAGGATCTGTTCGTAATTTCCAAAGAGTTCAGGGACCCCTCTGTAAACTAAAATTTCCCCACTGCTACAAAGGTCAAATGAAAAAGTGCTCAACATGAAAGTTGTAGAGTTTTTCAAACTCTACAGCATTGCTTTAGTGCTTGGGTTTAGAAACTCAAAATTTATAGCTATTTGGATTACATTTTGAAACAAGATAGAATTTAAATTAAATTTGTCTTTGCCCACCTAAATTTGATCAAACTTTGGGCATGTTTACAAATTTTCTGACCTGTCATGATTACTTGTACTTTTACACATTAATCCCTAAATAAATTTGAATTTGACTTTTATATTTCAACCATTTCATATATAACCCTTATATTTGTTTTAATTTCACCTAAATCCTTAGTTTTATACAAAGTCTATTTCTCTTAGATTTTTAACTTCATATTTGTACTTTTCTTTGCTATAGTCAATTGAATTTGACATTTAAGAATATTTTCACACAATTGCACACAAGAACTTATAAAATTCATACTTTACAAATACACCCCTAGTGCTTTGTACAAATCCTAATATACATACCACACACTAATACCTAGTGTCTAAATTCTAATTACAGGAATGTTACAGCCTTCCCCCCTTAAAAAGAATCTCGTCCCGAGATTCTAAAGCTGAGCAGAAACGGATGATTAAATTTGGAAATTGGCTTGAAGGAAGTCTGGGAAATTCCGTTGAAGATAAGACTCAGTTTCCCAAGTCGCTTCTTCTTCGGTGTGATGATCCCATAAACTTTGTACATCTTAACTGCCCTTCTTCTGGTGAGTCTTTCCTTGATATCCAGGATTCGAAGAGGTTGTTCGATGTATGAGAGATCGGTTTCAATCTCAATGGCACATGTCTCAACAATTTCCGTGGGTACTTTGACACACTTCTTAAGTTGAGAAACATGAAAGACATCGTGAATAGCAGCCAATTGAGATGGAAGGCGGAGTTTGTATGCTACTGGCCCACAAACATTGAGAATTTCGAAGGGTCCGACGTATCGAGGTGCTAACTTCCCTTTGATGCCGAAGCGTTGGACACCTTTGGTAGGAGATACTCGGAGATAGACAAAATATCCTATTTGGAATTGTAGAGGTTTCCTCCTTTTATCTGCATAGCTCTTCTGTCTGGACTGAGCGGTTTTAAGATTAGATTGAATAACCTTAACTTTATCTTCGGCTTCAACGACTAGGTCTGGTCCGAAAATTTTGCGTTCACCAGTCTCAGACCAACTCAAAGGAGTTCGACATCTGCGACCATATAACGCTTCGAAAGGAGCCATTTGAAGACTAGCTTGATAACTGTTGTTGTAAGTAAATTCAGCTAGAGTAAGGCACTTGTCCCAGCTTGTACTATAGTGAATAATACAAGCTCGGAGCATGTCTTCCAGGATTGGTTAACTTGCTCAGTTTGCCTATCCGTCTGGGGATGATACGCAGAGCTTCGAATCAATTTGGTTCCTAGAGATGATTGCAATTGCTCCCAAAATCGTGCAATAAATTGGGGCCCTCGATCAGAGATGATAGTTTTTGGAACCCCATGTAATCGAACAATTTGGTCCAGATAGACTTTGGCATACTTCTTAGCAGAGTAAGTGGTATGCACAGGAAGAAAATGAGCTATTTTCGTGAGTCTATCAATGATCACCCATATGGAGTCATGCTTTTGAGATGTGTTGGGAAGACCGACAATGAAATCCATGCTAATGTCTTCCCATTTCCATGACGGAATGGGTAGTGGTTGAAGTGTACCAGAAGCTTTTAAGTGGCTAGCTTTGACTCTCTGGCATGTATCACACTCGGATTCATATTTGGCAATTTCTCTCTTCATTCTGGTCCACCAAAAATGTTGCCGAAGATCTTGATACATCTTGGTGCTACCAGGATGAATAGAGAATTTGGACAAATGTGCTTCGTCGAGGATTTGCTTACGAAGTTGATGATCCTTAGGCACAACAATCCGATCGTTGAACCATAGGACTCATTGATGATCAGTGTGAAAACACCGATATTTAGCTTCTCCCTGGGATAACTTGGATTTGATAATTTTGACACCCTCATCATTAAGTTGAGACATAATGATTTTATCTTGGAGAGTGGATTCAATTGATAACAGATTCAGACTACCTTGAGAAATGATCTCTAAATTGAGTTTTCTCATCTGATGGCAAAGAGTGTCACTGAAAGTTGCTATGGATAAACAATGACAGTGTGCTTTGCGGCTAAGTGCATCCGCAACCACATTAGCTTTGCCCGGATGATAGTGTACCTCAAGGTCATAATCTTTGATCAACTCTAACCAACGCCTTTGCCTCATATTTAGATCAGCTTGAGTGAAAATATACTTGAGGCTCTTATGGTCAGTGTAAATGTTACACTTAGCCCCCATAAGATGATGTCTCCAGATCTTGAGAGCATGGATAACTGCTGCCAATTCAAGATCATGTGTTGGATAATTTTGCTCATGAGTCCAAAGTGCTCGGGATGCATAAGCAATAACCCGGTTGTTTTGCATAAGGACACAACCAAGGCCAATTCCCGAAGCATCGCAATAGACATCAAAAGGCTGCGTACTATCTGGCTGAGCTAGTACTGGAGCAGTCGTCAGAAGTTTTCTCAAGGCGTGAAATGCTTCCTCACACCTATCATCCCAACGGAACTTAACTTCTTTCTTAAGTAGCTCAGTCATGGGTTTAGCTATCTTGGAGAAGTCTGGAATGAATCGGCGATAATATCCTGCCAATCCAAGGAAACTTCGGATTTGATGGACTGAAGTAGGAGGGTTCCAGTCCATAACTTCTTGAACTTTAATTGGATCAACTGATATGCCTTGACTAGAGATAGTATGTCCCAAAAATTTCACACTATCCAGCCAGAATTCACATTTCGAGAATTTGGCATAAAGGCGATGATCACGTAGTCATTGAAGAACGACACGTAAATGCTTAGCATGGTCTTCTTTAGTTTTGGAATATATCAGAATGTCATCAATGAAGACCACAACAAATTTGTCTAATTCCGGCATGAATACTGAATTCATGAGATACATGAAGTATACCGGTGCATTAGTAAGTCCAAATGACATAACCAGATATTCATAAAGTCCATATCTGGTCAAGAAGGCCGTTTTTGGAATATCACAAGGCCTGATCTTGATCTGATGATAACCGGAGCGTAAATCAATCTTAGAAAAGACCTTTGCTCCAGCTAGTTGATCGAACAAGATATCAATGCGGGGAAGAGGATATTTATTTTTGATAGTAACCGCATTGAGTGGACGGTAATCGACACATAGCCTTAGACTATCATCTTTCTTCTTGACAAAGAGAGCAGAACAACCCCAAGGTGAAGCACTGGGGCGTATATAACCCTTATCAAGAAGATCTTGAAGCTGAATTTTCAATTCTGCTAATTCATTTGGAGGCATGCGATACGGCCTTTTCGAAATAGGAGCAGTGCCGGGTTGAAGTTCAATGATGAACTCGATGTCTCTATCTGGTGGCATTCCAGGCAGATCGTCGGGAAAGACATCGGGGTATTCACATACTATAGGAATATCCTTGACTTTGGTATCTGTGATAGCATAAGTACAAGGGTATAGACAATCTGATTGAGGCAGATGAAGGGTAATGGCCCCACGATATGGGGAATCAATTTCAATAACTCGGGAGGATATGTCTAACCGTACTTGATGTTCCGTCATCCAGTTTGTCCCAAGTATGACATCGATACCCTCTAAACGGAGTAAAACTAAATCAGTTTTGATCTCTTTACTACCTAACAGAAGTGGCACATTTCTACTCATTTGGTTGGAAGTGATTTTTCCTCCAGGGGTAGAGATCATGTATGACCCCTGGATAGAACAAGATTCAAGTCCTAGTCGGGTACCACAGTTGTTACTAATAAAACTATGTGTTGTTCCGGAATCAAATAAAGTAACAACTGGTTTATGGTAAATAGAAAATGTAGCCGACATGACGGGAGCTCCATCTGGAAGTTCTGCCAGAGTAGTGAAGTTAATCCGTCCTTGACGGACTTGCATTACCGGCTTCTTGCCCTTGTTCTGATTTCCCTGAGTAGAGCTTTGCCCGGGATTAGGCTTCTTGGGCCGCGGACAATCTCGGATGAAATGATCCGCACTCCCGCAATTGAAACAGCGATAATTGCTGCCTCTCTGTGGCACTTGTTGAACATTTGGCCGAGGGCCAGATGGTTGTGCTTGTTGCGGAGGAACGGGAGGTTTATATCTTCCCTGCTGTTGGGGCGGCCTGAAAACCAATCGGCCTGTTGGGGCATTCCGCTGCGGTGCTCTGAATGGTGTATTGGGAACAACCCGATACCTCGGTGATTGAGCACTCGAGGGTCCAGTAGGAGTCTTCCGCTTTTTCTTGGCATAATGCGCCATGATGCAATCTTCTTGAGTTAAGGCCATGTTAACCAACTCACTGAAAGTATTAGCCCTCACAAGATTCAGGCGTTCCTTGAGTTTGGTGTTAAGGCCCCGACGGAAACGGTCTTGTTTCTTGGCATCATTATCCGCATGATACCCCGCATATTGGCACAGATGATTGAAATTCTGTGCGTACTGTAGAACTGTATTAGCACCTTGAGTAAGAGCCAGAAATTCATTAAGCTTTCGCTCCAATAATCCGGCTGGAATATAATGTGCTCGGAAGGCGACCCGGAACTCATCCCAGGTCATGACATGATCTGCGGGCTGCATGGCGCAGAAATTATCCCACCATATCCGAGCAGCACCACGGAGTTGTTGAGCAGCAAAGGAAGCTTTGCTAGAGTCCACACATGGTATGGTCAGGAGAGCGAACTTCGATTCAATAATATGGAGCCAGGCATCGGCATCCAAAGGTTCTTCAGCCTTACTGAAAAAGGGCGGCTGGGTACTGAGAAAATCTTGGTAACTAGCCACAGGAGGATTGCGATCATCACGGCCTCCTCGGATTTGATGCTGCTGGTTTTGCTGGGCTTGTACCAGCAGGTTGAGCAGCTCCGTTTGCCGAGCCATGACTTCTGCAAGGTTGGGAGGAGGTGGTGGCGGTTGTTGGGAACCGCTGGCCTGATCAGCCCGGAAACCCTCCGGGGTTCCGCGTGTGGCTCCAACCATCTGAAACAAAGGAGATGTCCATCATTAACCATATAGCCTTACTCCCAATTTCAGAAGATATAAACAAAGCACATACTCCATTCAATCATCTCATTTCAGAATCATAAGGATAATGAACAGGATGATAAAACAGGAAACTTATATTACAATATTGGTTCTGTTTGTTCTCCGCATCGTACATCCGAAAGATCTCTACGCAGGCCATCTATGTTACAACAATTGGCATGAGATCTAGCTAAGTTACACACTCCTTAAGTTATTACACTCCCCATAGGTTACATCTAGATAGTCGACGATTTGCTAAACTAAAAATCGTCGAAGTTGCCTACAGAAGATTGACTGCCAGAAGAAGAGTGATGGGGACTAAGAACTGGATCCCCATGCTCAGAGTCAATCTCTGAAACACCCTCAATCTCTTCTGGATCTTCTTCTTCTTCTTCAGGCATTATGGGTATAGCGTGAAGTATCGGTTGTTGCTGCAATTCCTTAATGTGAGCCTGAGCATCATCAGCTGCAAGTATCAGATCATGAATTTGTGCCTGTAGGAACTCAATAACAGTGTCACGCTGAGTGATAATATGATCACTCTCATTGATCTGATCTTCTCGATGAAGGATTGTCTCATCCCTTGCGGCGATGATTTCATCCTTTTGAGTCACCAAGGCTTGTAATTCTTCTATTTGGGTTACCTGATGATCAGCATTCCGATAGTGGCTTTGAGCCACACCAGTTAACTGTCTCACACCATGACGCAGTAGTATCTGGTAATGATATTGCACATCCATAAACCTGGTAATGATACGGACGGTTTCTTCAGTCAGATCTCCTAGCAGATGACCATGATGGTCTGTCCGAAAATCCCAGTCCAAATTACCCGGGTCTATGGTAGGAAATAACCCAATAGGATATGCGGCAACTTCAATCGGATGCTGATTGCAGAAAAGTTTGATAGCTTCTAAAGCAGCAGTTTCAAGAGTATCCACTAGACGATATCCAACCACTTCCACTTCTATGGGAGGCCATAAGGAGCGGAAAGGGTGTTGAGGAATTATCATCTTAACCCTGCAGCGGGGAACTCCTTCTTCACGATACTCTACCCCATCATACAGAGGAGGCTCTGTATAATGAAACATACTCAAGGATTCCCACAAAAGACGAGGAAACCCTTCCCAATGTAAACCATTGGTGTGAAAGTGCCCCTCCTGATCCCAAAAGGTATTAGCAGGAGCAGCCATCTGCGACAACAATGCAAATGGTAAGATATTTTTACCCTGTTGAGAAATTTTACAAGGTAAAATGGATTAAGATAGCTAATTCTGATAACAGCAAAGGCTGGAAATCAGATGGATACCTAAGATACCAAACTAAAGATTCTTACTTACCCAAACTAGGAAAAACCAACATGTTGCCTATTTCTTAGGAAGCATTAAACATTCATTTTGGTTGATTAGTGGATTATGCATGCACGCACTAATCGTCCTCTCAACCAAAAATAACTGCCAAATAATCTTGGTCTTACGTGGTTAGTTACGGTGGCACAATATAAATACGTCTCTCACTATTAACTAGTCGGTAAGTCCTATCCGTCCTAGTTTCGGAATCGTGGTTAGTGTACCTGCAGAAAACCACAATGCATATATATATCCATTGAACCTTTCATGCCAGCATGTCATGAAAGCGTCCCCATTCATTACTGCTCACTATAGAAACAACATCTGTACAATTACCGCCGTACAGACAACGTTAACATACGTTATCGAGATAACGTATTCACGGGGGTACCGCAAAATGCGGGGGTATGAACAGCGATCGCCATACCCTGCGTCGAACCATATACTCCCAATGTAGTCAACCGAAATTGGTACATTGGCAGCATCTCAAGTAGGCCACTGCTTGAGAAACAGCGTTCGGTTCGCATCACCGACAGGAAGGCCAAGCTCCCTCAGTTGGCTGAGGATCCTTACCTTCTTACCTCACGATCGAAGATGTCGTTACAGAAAGTAAGGTTGGGTTGTGCATAAATTTAAGTTTCAACAGAAAAGTAATGCTGAAAGTTAGAGTTATATATATATGTTACAGCCACCTCTAATTTTCCCTTAAATATCACCCTTGGGCTTTACGTACTAAGCACAACCTTAACGAATCCAACGTACCTTTTGCAAAATACTTTGTTGGTCAAATTTTATACCAAAAGTATTTTTAAGGCACTTTATATCTCCAGTATACCTTGTTAGCTCTGATACCAGCTGTGGCAGAACCAACCTGAATTACACCGGCTCAAGTACGCGAGTCCTCTATGGAGGGCTACCTCGTGCTTCAAACGGTATAATCCTATTGGCCTGTCGGGTAACGTCCCGATAAACCACCGAACGCAGGATCCAACAAGGTACCTCACACGAAGGTGAGTCCAGAGATATAAGGCCAATGCATTTTACACCACAGGCAGTTATATTACCATAATATACAAAACATCATTTGTTTTCACAAAGGAAATTATTACAAAACAAGTTTAAGTCTTAAGATAAAGCAGCGGAGTTTGAAAAGCGTAAACATTGTACATGACGTTATTACAGATATCATGCTAGCCCTGGCATGATATCACTCAGCGGAATCGGTGTTGGTCGGGGACGGATCCCACTCCACCGACCAACCATCAGGCAAAGGGTAGGGCCACGGTGTAATGAAAGCGGGCTCATCGGTTAGATTACCTGAGAAAAATCAACAAAAGCAAGGCTGAGTATACTAATACTCAGCAAGACTTACCCGGAATTGGGTATATCTTAGCCCATAACTAGACTCATGATGGCTTTTAGCTTTGGGTAGGATTTTCAGCCGAAAAGCAACAAAGAGTAGATCCTTATTTTCAACTTTTAACTTTCAGGTTCTAGTTGATTAACCATTCTAGGTAAGCACCTATAACTATTCAAACATGGTAGAATCTTTACTCAAACATCATCTTTGATAATCACATAATTATTCTTGTTACTCTATGTGATAAAGGGGATAAGCAGTCTCATACATCGTGAGAGGCGGACGATTCTGAATCGAGATTCAACCCTTGCAAGGTAAACCTAACACACACGCTTGGAACACCACAGGGTCGTTCCGAAGCAACCATTTGCCTTTCATTCCGACTCGTGGATCAGGGCCACCACAAGCGACTGCAGGTCATACGCACATTCAAAGTGCAGGACGTACGTCTGTAGCGCGACTACAAAACCCGTACTCCTGGTTGCCCAGCAACACGTATGCCTACACGTCGAACAAAGTAACCAAAAGAAGCAAATACATGTGGTGGGAGGTATGTCCACTCCTCGGGCCGATCGGTTACTAGGCTTACCGCTTACCATATTTCACGGCATGTGGCTAGTACTTTCAAACGCTTAACCACCGCTACCACACACTGCGACCTTATCAAATTCCACAACACAGACGGGGTATCATCTCAACCATGATACCTCACAATTCCCGTCCGTCATCCTTATAGTGATAACAAGAATGTAAACATTACAACTCCTATATCGCGCGAGTGACAAGAAATCACTCGACTTCTACCGGTCCTAATAGCATAGCAGCTAGTCGTACTCAAGTTCTAGTGTTCAATACATTGGTTCCTGGAACAATGCAACTAAGGTTTCCAAACAACTTCTAAGAACTTAATGCATAAAGATATATATAAATAATATAGGTTGCAGTGTAGTAAAGTAGGGGTTATGTCCGGGGCTTGCCTTCGCTGGTGGGGCTGGGGTTAGTCAAATTATTTTCTTCCGAACCTTGGTTCGGGGCTTCAGAGAAATCCACGGCGAGAGTTCCGGGATCTTCAAAATAACCAACTTCTTGTTCCGGGATCAGCTGATAATCCCCGTCGGCGAGAGTGGTCGATTCTACATGATATGCAAAATGAAGTTTAATGGATGCATACATTTGTAGTTCAATTCACGATAAAGTTGCAATTCAATGTAAATGATGTTATATTTCGATAAATAACTTAATTACCCTGTACTAGGCAGTCATTTATCGAGCATTATATGTTTTATCTAAACCCATTAAACAACAGGGTTAGCTATACTAATTACCTAACTAGTGGCATGGAACAACAGATGGGGTAGTTCTTAAAAACTTTATTCATTGACTATACTAATTTTTCACATGATCTTTGTATTATTATTACATTATGGATTAATTAAATTATGTCTAATATGTTTGACATCTAATTCTTAGTTGGAAATTTAATCACAGGTTAAACTACTAAAGCATAGCACCCTAAAATATTTTCTTGATTTTTGAACCATTAACATATATATGAAAAATTAATTATGTAAGATGAACTATATACTATTTCTATTTAAACTTGTACATTAAGGAACTAATATTAGAATACTAGGATAATTATTTTTCTTCAATTCTATATGTTGAAAGAAAATTAATAGAATTGGTTTTACTATTTTATCATTTTTCTATAAATTACTAGGCATTTCCTAAGCCTACAAGCAACTAAATTTGATATTTAAATTAGACCATCAAACATTCAAAAACTGAAGTTCACCCTTTAAGTAAAGTTGTAGATCTTTATCTAAGGATTCCAACAAAATTTAGTTTACATTTTTATGATTTTTCCTTGGAGAGATATAGTATTTCTAAGTTGACAGCATGATTTACATAAGGAGGTCCCTGGTTACTATTCAACTGAGTCTTAGGCTATGCACTTAACCCCCTGGATTTCTTTTCCTTCTAACCCGAGGTCCTTGGTCGTAAACCCGAACAGAGCAAAGCGGGGGCGACCGTGTTCCGGCGACGGTGGTCACCGGCGGCGAGGTTCAAGGGCAGGGAAAAGCTCAGGGTCTTACTGTGGTCTAGTTGCACTACTTGTCGTGGACGGGGATGGCCGGAATGGTGGAGTTCGACTTGAGCCCGAGGTGACGGCGGAGGGGTCACCGTCGACGGCGGAGCTCCGGTGGCGAACGTTGGCAAGCAACCTGTGCATAAGCTTTAGTGAGACACGGGGAACGAGTAGGTACCATCAATTGGAAGAAGACGTGCTGGATTAAAGGAGACCGACGGAGACAGAGGCGGCGGCGACGAGAAAGAACGCCGGCGAGCGTCGGGGAGGCGCAATGGTGGACTAGGGAGCCAATGGATGGGTCGAACAGCTTCAGGGTGATGATGTGGTGCTGTCTAGGGTATCGTGGTGGCTTGGAAGTGCCCGGAGCGAGCTGCCCACGGTGGAGGCCGAAGGCGGCGGCGGCGGCGCTCGTCGGGGACAAAGCTTCAGTGGAAATTGGGGAAGAACAGTGGGTCGTCGAGCACGAGCAAGCAACGGGGAAGCTAGTGCAGGTGTTGGTTGAGGCGGAGGAGGTCCGGTGTGGGCTGCCCACGGGCGTGCTGTGCGCGGCCGGAGCGGAGGAAGACGACGGCGAGGAAATGCAGCTCGGATGCTGGGAAATGGACGCTGGGAGTAGCAGAACAGCACGTAGGTGTTGAAGTGGTGCTGCTGCGCACGAGAGGGAGGAGGTTAAGGTGCTGCAGTGAGCTGTCCACGACGGCGAGGAGGTGGCGGCCGGAGATGACTCGGGGTGTCGTGGCGCGCGCGCGTGCGGCCAGGAAGGGAGAGGAAAGAGGCCGGAATCGAGGGGAGATGACACGTGGATGGTGTAGCAGCTGGAGGTGGAGCTCGGGAGCCTGCGCCGGCGATGAACGGCGGTGGCAGAGCAGAGGTCAGTGAGGGAAGCGGCGGTGGTCAGAGGAAGACGAAGCAGGCTGGAGTCTGAAGGATCTGTTCGTAATTTCCAAAGAGTTCAGGGACTCCTCTGTAAACTAAAATTTCCCCACTGCTACAAAGGTCAAATGAAAAAGTGCTCAACATGAAAGTTGTAGAGTTTTTCAAACTCTACAACATTGCTTTAGTGCTTGGGTTTAGAAACTCAAAATTTACAGCTATTTGGATTACATTTTGAAACAAGATAGAATTTAAATTAAATTTGTCTTTGCCCACCTAAATTTGATCAAACTTTGGGCATGTTTACAAATTTTCTGACCTGTCATGATTACTTGTACTTTTACACATTAATCCCTAAATAAATTTGAATTTGACTTTTATATTTCAACCATTTCATATATAACCCTTATATTTGTTTTAATTTCACCTAAATCCTTAGTTTTATACAAAGTCTATTTCTCTTAGATTTTTAACTTCATATTTGTACTTTTCTTTGCTATAGTCAATTGAATTTGACATTTAAGAATATTTTCACACAATTGCACACAAGAACTTATAAAATTCATACTTTACAAATACACCCCTAGTGCTTTGTACAAATCCTAATATACATACCACACACTAATACCTAGTGTCTAAATGCTAATTACAGGAATGTTACAGTGATATCTTGATAATTCTGTTGTATATATGCGTGACTTGATCCTGGCGCATTTATGATGGCTCGGTTTATGCCCTTGTAAATCGGGTGTGATAGAATTGGTATTAGAGCCATGTCGACTGTAGGACGAAGCCTAGTTAGAAATGGTCAAGTTTAAGGACCTCTTTTCTCTTGTCTTGCTTCTGAAAAATCCAAAATTGTTTCTGCTTCTATTCCTTGAGTTCTAAACTTTGGTCTGCTTGCTCTCTCTCTTGTTCTTTCTGAGAATCAGTTTAATCCTTTCCGTAGACCTTGGCCTGTAATTTTCTGTCTGTCCTCACAAGCCTAGGATGCCTTTGCAAAAATACGCTAGAGCGCCTGTTTGTTTTTAGTCGAGTGGTGTGATAAACTCGGCTAAAGTGTGGATATTGAGTGTTTCTGATTGTGCAAAATGTTTGATTTGGATTTTTGGTTGATTGCATAGTTTAGAAGTTGAACTTGCTCATGCAAATCGACTTTAACGCATACTTGAATTAAGTAATAAAACTGAGATAGATCGTTGGGGGTAAAACCGTACACTCTTTTCTCTCTATCTTATCCGGTCAAGAGTTTTCTTCCCGGAATTGTACAATACCGGTCACTTATAAATTTCATTTCTGCTGCAAACAGATGGTGAACACCAGGAGAACCAGCGCCGGTTCTGGCCAACAGGGGCAGAACAACTAGAGTACCGGCCAGCCGATGCCGATGCCTCCACCTCTGAATCCGGAGCAGTACTTCCAGCTCCACATGCAGATGACGGCTACCCTGAACAACACTGTTCAGGCTCTACAGCAGGCCCACGCTCAGCCGCCACCTCCTCCACCGTAGCAGTCCTGCGATAGGCGTGCGGACTTTCTGAGGGGTCACCCGCCATGCGGCTGATCCACTCCAGGCAGACGACTGGCTTCGTTCGGTGGAGCATCAGTTGGATGTCGCTCAATGCGATGACCGGGAGCGAGTTCTATATGCGGCAGGGCAGCTGCGAGGCTCAACTCTCGATTGGTGGGAGTCTTACCCAGCTTGGGACCGCGACGCCCTCACTTGGGTCCAATTCCGGGAGCGTTTCAGGAGCCACCACATCCCCACTGGAGTGATGAAGATGAAGCACAAGGAGTTCGTTGCGCTTAAGCAGGTAAATTAGAGTAAAATCTTCCCGCAATTCCTTTTTGAGCTCAAGCCCACCCTTGTTTACCCTCGTGAAATAGGAAATGCTGAGTAATTTCCATCTTCTTTTTCCTGTACTTATCATTTCAGGGAGCTATGACGATGACGGAGTATTGTGACCGTTTCCTCCAGCTCGCTCGCTACGCCCCCGCTAGGTCACCAATGATGGCGATAAGCAGGAGTGCTTCAGGGAGGGGCTGGACGATCACATTGAGTACACACTCCTGAACCTCCGCTTCGACAACTTCAACCATCTGGTTGACTCCGCCCTCAACACCGAGGACAAGCGCCGGGAGATTGAGGACAAGAAGAGGAAGATGACTCCTACTGCGTCTGGCAGCAACACTCGGCCTCGGTACCAGCACTTGCAGCAGCAACAGCAGAGGCCACTTCAGCCGTACCAGCCGCGACAGCAGCAGTACCTGCCTCGGTTGTAATAAAGAATTCATTTACAATTTATACACTTTTATTTCGTGATATGTGTTGTGATATCTTGATAATTTTGTTGTATATATGCATGACTTGATCCTGGCGCATATATGATGGCTCGGTTTATGCCCTTGTAAATTGGGTGTGATAGATGGGCTCGCATAAGGAGCTGTGTCAACCATGCCCAGAGTCATTGCACTCGGGGCAATTTCGACTCATTGCCGGAAGCATGGCAACTGCGCAACGATGCTTGCGTTCTTTCCCAACTAATTCGATCCGCTCGATTGCTTTGTACCTAACTTGTTGGGCGCGCTCACATGAGGAGCGATTTCGACTACACCCAGAGTCGTTGCACCCGGGGTAGCTTCATTTTTCTTGCCATAAGTACGGCAGTCCTGCGACGATGCTCGCATTCTTTCTGAACTAGTTAGGCCCGCGTGATCGGGTTGTATCTAACTTGCGGGATGGTTTCCTACCCGGAGCTGCTATGGCTACTTCTAGGGTCGCTGCACTCGGAGTAGTGTCTATTACTTAGCTTTTAAGCCTAGATGATAATTCAGCTAAGGCACACACAAATAGAGACATCAAATAAAATATATATACAATGAAACAAGTACTTGTTTTTACATTCTACTCTTGCAGTACATTTTCCACTATCTGTTCTGCTACAGGTCGGGCTTCTTGGAGGTACTCGTTGAATTGGTCTTCGGTGCACTCCGCAGCCACTCCCTGAGCAAATGTCTCTAGTTGAGCCTCCGGCCAAAAGGATTTTACAAAGGCGAGGGCATGACTGACACACGTGACCGGGGTTTCTGAGAGGAACTTGACGACCTTCTGCGGCGCTCCGCGAAGTCGCTCTAGCAAGGGCCGCTCGCCTGCTTCGCCTTCTTCTAGTGGATCCACCATGTCCACCAGCTCCTGGGCGGCCCCCCTAAGGTCCTCCAGCTCCTTTTGCCGCCGCTCATCCTTCTCGCTCAGCATCTTGATCTGCTGAAGGCTGCCGATGAACTGTTGTTCGGTGTCGGCGATGACCTTCTGCAGCCTCTTGATGTCATCTGTATGGCGATACAGTATATTCTTCACGTCAGTAAGCAGCTCTTCTTTATGTGCTAAGATTTTCCTAAGCTCTGCGTTGAAGATATTTTCAGAATTCAAGACAAATTGCTAAGTGGAAGTACTCGAGGGGAGAAAGGGTTTGCCTTGGTGCGCTTTCTTTTGTTCTTTGAGCTGCTCCTGGTGCGCCTTCTTTTGACCCTCGAGTTGTTCCTGGAGCTCGGAGTTGGCCTTTTCAAGATTCCGCAGATCGTTCTTGAGGAGCCATGTCTCCCGAGTCCGCTCTGCCTTCAGCTTGTCAAGTTCTCTCCGGAGATAGATGTTCTTCGTCAGCTCCTCGGATATGCGCTTGTCCTTGGCAGCAAGCTCCTGGTGACCATTCATGATGGCTTTCAGCTTCTCGGATTTCTTCTGTGAGTGCGTGATCACATTCTGCATAGAGCGGGAGATTAAGACAGGCCATTCGACAACGCATACAAGCAGAAGAGTTGTCACGTCTTACCATGGCATAATCGTAGAACTCCTTGTAGGCCCTCTTGAATATTTTTATGTGATTGGCCGTCAACATTGGATCATCCACCAGATCTGTGGTGATGACGTTCTGGTACCCGGGCCCGGCCATCAGCAGTTCTCCAGGATTCGAGGTCCCCGCGGCTTCTTCAGAAGGTGATTGCTAGGCACCTGCAAGCCAGGATGAATTCAGTACATAACGCCCAGGGTCTAAGTAGCCAGCCGGGGGCGGTCAGACGCTTACCTGTGCTGTCCGCAGGAGCGGTGTCAGGGGCTTCGACTTGTTCCTCACCACCAGCCCTGGCTTCGGCTTGTTGTGGCTCGGGGGGTGGCAGGTCGGGCAGCGTCGTGTCTGCCTTGGGGGCTGGCTCCTGGGGCGTGGGCTCCTCTAGGGCTGCTGGCTCGGGTGCTGGAGTAGCAGTAGCCGGTCTCGGCTTGTGCTTCACGGTGCTTGCAGACCTAATGAAGCCGAGTCAGTTATACCATTACAAGTCGAAAAGAGCAGAATGTTCATTATGTAGCAAGATGCAAACTTACAGCGCAGACTTCTTCATGACAGCCTGTTTCACCCTCATAGTCCATCGCGTTTTGGTAGCAATACCCGTTGCTGGCGGTAGGGTTGTACCAGCTGATGGCGTGGTGCCCGCCACGGCAACGGTTACCACTCCTGTCGCAGAAGCAGAAGGAGCTGATCCCACCTCTTCGCGCTCGGACTCGGGTGGAGAAGCGGGAGGATTGGAAACGGAAAATGTCAGCGTGCAACAACATTGAGGCATGATAGCTAGGCAGCATATTCATACCTGGAGGACTCGACTTCTTGCGCTTTGCGTTTGCGCACAACTCGGCGACCCTGCGGGACCGAAGGCAGAGTGTCGGTCAACTCCACGGACGGTCCGGGGGAGTTGCCTCTACTCGCCTTCCTTCTCCACCAGGGGGCTTCTACCTTCAGTGGACTCGCTGCCGGGCAGCGCCTCGGTTACTCGAGCCCTCTTGGCTTCGGCTGCGGCGCTGGGGAGGAGGTGGTCCGGCCAAGGGATGTCGGGTTGTGGCGGGTAACTCCAGTACAACTCTGTGTGCCCCTACAGAAGATCTTCAGTTAGCAGTGGCAGAACAGAGTTTGTTTTCAACATAAAGTAGTCGAATACTTACCGGCTTTGGAGGATTTCGTGACGTAGGGGACGTGTCTACATCCAGTAGCACCCGCCTGACCCGGGTGAGTGCAACTTCGTCCGTCAGCTCCTCTACGCACATGCGAGATGGATCTTCAGCGCCCTTGTACTCGAATCCAAGTATGTGGCGTTGTTGGATTGGCTGCACTCGACGTTTGAAGAAGCAGAACATAACGGACGCGCCGGTCACTTCCATTAGCTTAGAGCTGCTATGGTGTCTAGCAATTCCTCAACTTGATCCATGTCCCCCCTGGGAAGCTCAATATTCCACTTCGGCCTCACAATAGGTGGTCTATTTGATTTTTCTAGGAGTTGGGGGGCATGAATTTCGATATAAAACCAGTGATTTTTCCACCCGGGAATGTTGGAGGGGAATTTGTACGCAAGGTACTTGTCACCGGCCTATTGTCTAAGTTGGATGCCGGCGCCCCCTGCAACAGATCGATTCTTGGACATGGGTTGTGGTTTCACTCGGAAGAGGAAGCAGAAAAGATCCCAATGCGGAAAAGACCCCGTTCAGCAAAATGGTAGAATGTGACGATTTCGTCTACATTCTCCATAGGGAAAGGTTCGCGAAATGAAGGGCGCCAATTGACAAGATTCTTGTCCTGAAGTAATCCCTCAGAAACTAGCTTATTGAGGTCGTTGAGGGAGTACTTACTGTGTGTCCACTCCCCAGGTGGTGGCTGCGCCTCCTTCTTCTTCCCATTTTTCTCTGATCTCTTGGGTGCCATCTCTGGATCCGCTCGCCACGAGTTGCTCGGGGGCTGCGGGGAGATTTGGGAGGATTGGGGTTCTTCAAGAGGATTGTAACACACTAAATTTCCAAACTAGAGGTTTAAATTAAAGTTGGTTAGTTGATATTTAGAATTCACAATATTTAATTTAAACCCTTTTGAATTTAGAATGGTTATAGTGAATTAAAAGTATTTTTTTATCTATAAAAATAAATATAAGGAGATATAGGGTTTGTGCATTTCATGCCTCATTGCATTATTTTAGTGTTTGCTTTTCTTTTGAATTTAAACTTCAAACTCAAATTCATTTGCATTTGGATAGCATATAAAATTTCCCCCTCTTTCTTCCCCTTGGGCCCAGCCCACTTGGCCCACTCCTTCCCCTTCTCTTCTTTCCTTTTCCCCCTTCGCAGCCCGGCCCACGGCCTTCTCTCTCTTTCCCTCTCCCTCCTCTCCCGCACGCGGCCCACGTGGGCGCTCAGCCCACCAGCTGCACGCGCCCCCTCCTTTTCCCTCTCCTATGCTTCTTTCCTCCTCCCTGGGCCGGCCGTGCACCTTGGCCCGTTACCACCCCCCGCGCCCCTCTCTCTCTCTCTCACCGACCCGTGGGGTCTGCCCGCCAGGGTCGTCCCCGACCTCGAGCCAGGCTCAGGCTCAAGGCCGGGTCGGACGCGGCGCCCCCCGGCTGCTCTCCGCCTCGGGCTCGCACACCCAGGTGCCTCCACGGCCCCCTATAAGAGCCGCCCCAAACCCTAGGGGTTTTCCCCAAGCCGCAGCTGCCTCGCGCCCCCTAAACCCTAGCATCCGCGCCCTCCACCGGCGCTATTGCCGCCCGCGCCTCGGGCCGCCACTGCGCCGCCGCTCCGCTGCCGCTCGCCGTCGAACGACCGCCCCCGGAGCACCACGTGGTGGTGAGAACCCTCACCGGCCCTCTTTTCCCTCCCCCGTGGCTTCCCCGTGGCCGCACAAGCTCGCTGGAGCTCCCGAGCCGCCGCTCGCCGTTGCACTGCCGTCGCGGCCAATTCTGCCACCCCCGAATGCCCTAGATCGATTCCCCACGTCACCCTCTACCTCCTCGTCCAAATCCGAGCCGAAACCGAGCCAGGAAACGCGTTTCGCTTTGTCTCCGACGAAGCTCCGCCACCCGCCGCCGGCGTCCCGCCGCCGCCCCTAGCCGTTAGCCCCGTCACCGCTGTCGGATGTCGATCCAACGGCCCAGATCCGATCTAACCCCGAGTCAATAGATTAGGGTACCGGTCAACCATGGCATTTTTGCAGTTTAGTCCTTAAGTTTTCTGGAAATCAACCCGCAGTCCTTTCCAGTTCAAAAGTAAGCGCGGATAGGTCCTTTTCTTTCTGTTTAGGCCCCTGTAGTTTTCCAAAATTGAACCTGCCGTCCAATATCCCTCTGTTTTACGTTCTAACCCCTCTGTCTAGGGTTTAATTACAATCTAGCCCTCCGTTTCTTCTGTCAGAGCCCTTTTAGATTCAAAACTATTACAAATAGGTCCCTAGAGCCATGTTTTAGCCCTAATTTCTTCGTTTTAACTCCGATTTCGCCGATTCTTGCGCTCATGCGATCCTTGCAGCATGAGCACTAACTTTTTAAGGTTATTTTGTTCTGTTTTTATTGATTGGTGTACTGTTCTTATTTTATTTTATTTGTTTTATTGTATGTGGTTGGGTGTCGTGATTGACGGTGCGCAGTTCGAGGATCCACGGGGCCAAGACTTTGAAGACGTTCCCGAGCAGCAGCAGTTGTTTGAAGAAGGCAAGTGGTCCTTGATCATATTCCGGTCGTAATCAATTACAATTACACACGTTTACTTTATATGCATGCATGTGTCTAGAATATGATGGATCCCAAATTAAGGATATGCCTAGTTTGATTTAAACTTCCTTGATTAACCTAGGTTATTACCTTTATGATGTAGCTATGCTAGTTGCAAATACGTAGAACTTGGTTGGTTAACCTGAAAGTCACGCTTCATTGGTCTACTCATGTTCTGGGATACTTTTATGGTGATAATTAAGATCATTGCATTAATTGGAACATGGAGAACCACCCAAAAAAATAGTGCAACCACAATACTATATGGCTGTGGTCTTGGCTAATTAATTAGAAACTTTGGCTTGTGACAATCTTACCGAAAGGGCAAGAGGGGTTGCATCGACAGGGTATAACTCTGTCCTCTTGAGGCACATGGCTATGTGATCCTTGGCTAAGGTATTTCCTCATTAGGGAGGGTTATGACCGCTTTGACTTGAAACCTTAGCGGATTGTCATAAGTTAGGGAATCTTTGTAAAGGCCTCATAGTGAATCCCTGCCACTCACCTCGGAAGTGTTTAAGGGCCTTGCAAACCCGGGCATCAAGGGAAACACAAATTGTGGGTAAAGTGTACAACCTCTGCAGAGTGAAAACTGATATATCAGCCATGCTCACGGTTCAGACCGGCATGGACCCTCACATGATAATTAAACTTAAAGATGATCTAAATCACTGGTTCTATTTATTTATCTCTGTGTTGTGGATTGATTCACCTCAGATAGTTTATTTAAGGGCTGGTATATACTTACATTTAGCTAATGCTTGCCTAATTAAAACTTGATCAACTAAAAATGCTTATCGCAGTTAAACCATGTCAGCTTTTCCTTGATCATAGCCTTGCATGTCATGTAATTTACTCCACTTGCTGAGTACCAACTGTCGGTGTTTAACTGGCTGCCCACCGTGGGATATACCCAAGGTGGTAAGTTTTGGGGTAAGGGACGCCGAGATCAGGAACTCGAAGGTGCAAGGAATACAAAGCTTAGACAGGTTCGGGCCGCAAGATGCGTAACACCCTACGTCCTGTATGGTGGTTTGTATTGCCTTTGGTGTAGAATGACCTAATGATCTTCTATCTTGAGAGGGGTCCCTGACCTCCCTTATATATCCGAGAGGCCAAGGTTACAAAGATACTAACCAACACCAGCTGAGGAATCGTACCAAGACATATCTCGAGTAGATTCCCCCTGTATCGGTTAGCCTTATCTCCTATTTAAATGGAATAAATAAGAGATAAATAAGATGAATAAGAGATAAAGCGGACTTAATCTCTTAGACCTCCTTAAACTACGTTATGTACCCAGCCCGGTGGCCCCGGGTCTGACAAGCCCCCGAGCTCTTCGTAGCTGAGCGCTGCAAGCTTATCGAGTACTTTTGAGGCAGTCTTCGACTTTTTCTGAAGCTTCATCTTGATGACCTTCTTCGAGTACTTGCTTGGCTGCATCGAAGCTATGAGGTGCTCATGCCCCGAATTTTTGTTATGGTGTGCGATTTAAAAATCGCACTCCATATGGAGTAGCCCCTGAGCCTTAGGTTGAATCGGAGAATCAGGCTGAGGATCCCATTTGTCTGTAATCCTCTTTATCCTTCAAAGAAATTTAAAAAATAAGTAGTCGATGCCACGTATCCCGTAGCCCCCGAGCCTTGAAGCCAAATCCCACAAAATTTGGAGATAAGGATGATGGTACGGATGATGGGTATTAGATTATTAATTCGAAAAACCCCTTTTTCGGGCTTACTAACCCTGGAAAAATGGTTAATCCAATATTTAATCCAAACGATCCACCAAATGACCCCTCGACTTCGGAATATTCTCGGAGGTGACTCCTGAACTTCGGAATAGTAACTTTTCCCCACTCCACTGGTTATTTAACCCTGCAACAATAGTAGGGAAAAAATCGTGCTTTCAATCCGCATTCCGCCTAAAGTCACCAAAATCCCCAATCTGAGCCAAGCGCCGCCGCCATCCCCCCAAGGAGACCCTCCCGCTCCAACCTCCCCGCCACTCTCCCCGCAGCCCCCGAGCATCTTGTGGCTAGCGAATCAGAGATGGCGCCCAAGAAGGCGGAGATCGAAGGGAAGAAGACGGAGGAGGCGCAGCCTTCAACCGCGGAGTGGTCACACAGTAAGTGCTCCCTCAACCACCTTAAGAGCCTAGTTTCCGAGGGGTTGTTGCAAGAGAAAACCCTTGTCAACTGGCGCCCCTCTTATCGCGAACCTTTTCCCATGGAAAATGTTGACGAAATCATCACATTTCATCATTTTGCCGAACGGGGATTGGCCCTCCCCTCTTGTTCCTTCTTCCGAGGCCTTCTGTATTACTACGGGCTTGAGCTTCACCATCTCAACCCAAATTCTATATGCCACATTTCAATTTTCATCTATTACTGCGAGGCTTTTCTTGGAATCAAACCCCACTGGGATCGTTTCTGCTTCCTCTTCCGTATCAAACCACAGCCCACCTCCAAAAACCTTTCCGTTGTGGGGGGCGCCGGCATCCAACTGCGTCAGCAGGCCGGCGACAAATATCTCACATACAAATTCCCCTCCAACCTTCCTGGATGGAAAAACCATTGGTTTTACATCGAAAACCATGCTCCCCATCTGCCGACGAAGTTGAACAGACCACCTGTAATCAGGGGGGAATGGAACCTGGAGCCCTCCGGCGGGGAAATGGACCAAGTCAAAGAGATGCTGCATGTCATTGAGGCTCAGAAGAAGAAAGGAGTGACCGGCACCTCCGTCATGTTCGCATTTTACAAACGCCGCGTCCAACCCATCCAGCAGCGTCATCGCCTGGGATTTGAGTACACAGGCCCCGCTGATCCTTCTCGCATGTGCGTAGAGGATTTGCCAGATGAAGTCGCGCTGCAGCGAATTCAGCGGGTGCTGCTAGACGTGGACACCGTGCCATACGTGCCCACACTATTTTCCGCACGGAATCCACCCAAACCAGTGAGTAATCGACTTCTTTTGCTGAAGATAACCGCTTTTGCTTCATTACGTAACTGAAGAACTCTCTGCAGGGACACACGGAGCTGTACCGCAGCTACCCGCCACAACCTGACATCCCCCGACCGGACCACCTCCTCCCCTCTGCTGCCGCTAAAGCCAAGAGAGCTCGCCTTGCTGCAGCTCAACACAGCAGCGAGTCGACCGAAGGCATGAGCTCGCAGGCGGGAGAAGGAGCCGAAGGAAAAACGCGCCAGGACAACTCCTCCGATCAGAGCATGGAGTTGACCAGCGCTCTGCCACCGGTGCCACAAGGCCATCGACTAGTGCGCAAGCACAAGGCGCAGGAACTCGAATTCACCGGGTAAGAGCCTACTTGTTTGTTGTAATGTGTGTACCCTGATGTTGTATTGTGCTTATAACATCCACCTGTAGTCCTTCCGCATCCTCCGCCCGGGCCGAGCCCGAAGAAGAAAGGGCGAGCCCGGCGACCGCTGCCGCTGTCACCATCGCCGTGGCAGGGACCGCGCCACAAGCAGATGAAACCCCATCGCCGGCAATGGAGACGCCGCGTCAAGCCGTGCGGATGAAGAGGGCCATTAAGAAAAAATCTGTACTGTAAGTCTGCCTCTTGTTGCATTGCAAAAGATTTGATCTTTCGGCTTCTGTGTTGACTAACTTCAACTTCATTAGTGCTGCAAGTGCCGCGGACCTCCAGCTGACGCCAACTTCGACTGCCCCAGCCCTCGGGTCCTCGATCCGAGAGGAATCATCAAGTGCTGGGCCAGTCGCCGCTGCGTCAGCCCCCGAGGCATCGGCCCCCGAAGGGTCAACGCCCACGGAGCTAGCCCCCGTGTAACACCCTAAGGTAATTTTCTTAAATTTAAATGAATTTATTTGGGCTTAAATAAAATTTTCCAGGGTTTTCCCTAATTTATCTCGCATTTAAAGTAATTTTATAACGCAAGTAATTAAAACTTATCATAGGATTAAATTGTTTGTGCATTCATGCTGCAGCATTGTTTTCTTGTTGTTGAATTTATAGGGTTTGAATTTAAACTTATTTGAATTCAAATGGATTGTTTGAATAGTTTAGGAGTGGGAAAAGAAAAGAAGAAGAGGACAGCAGCTCATCAGCCCAAAACCTCTCTCTCCCCCCCTCTTCCCTGAGCCGTCCGATCGGTGCCAAGCGCGTGAGATTAGATCGAGCTCGAGGTGGATCTGAGCCGTGAGATCGAGATCCGAGCGACCACGTCCGCGCGTACCGGTTCGCCCGGGATTTAAAATCTGAGCCGTCCATCTCAGATCCAGCGGGAGGCATTAGATCCATGCTAAGGGAGGGTCCGGAGCGTCGGATCGAGATCCGACGGCCGATACGCGTAGATACCCCTTCGCGTAATAGATCTAATCCGAGTCGTTAGATGACGATCCAAGGGCCCAGGACAGAAGATACCGCTTCAGCCCACTTCTTTTGCTAAAGAGACCTCGGGTTTTCCTGGAATCAACCCGCGCTCCCATGTAGTTTAAAAGTAATTGCAGTCCAGTCCTGTTTTATTCGCTTAAGCCACTGAGCTTCCTGGATTTAGTACCCGCAGTCCAGCCTAGGGTTTTTAGCTAGCTAGCCCCTGTGTCTAGGGTTTAATTATGTTTAGGCCCTCGGTTTTTGCGCAGAACCCCCTGGTTTCTCTGTTTTCTCGCAGAAAAGCCCCTGGACCTTGTTTTAGCCCTAGATTTCACGTCTTACCTCCGTTTAGGGTGTTCTTTATATCCACGCGATCGTTGTAACACGTAGGATAGCTTTAGACCTGTGTTATGTG
Organism: Panicum hallii; assembly: GCF_002211085.1. NCBI lineage: Eukaryota > Viridiplantae > Streptophyta > Magnoliopsida > Poales > Poaceae > Panicum > Panicum hallii. Next base: position 101,764 of record NW_020356215.1, on the reverse strand, counting down.
CTGTTCTACTATGTGATGTACTGTTTCTTATATTTTGCTATTATTTGCATGTGTGTGCATGTGTGGCCCATGTATTGCTGTTACGATCGTGAATAGACGTCGAGCCACCGGAGCAGTACCAGGAGCAGCCATCTTCCGAGCAGTTCGAGCAGCAGCCGGGAGAGTACGAGGAAGGCAAGTATAACATGAACCTCCTATCGCTTTTAAATACAATTTCATTCTGCATTTTAATCCTGTATGCCTATAAGGATTTCCTAGCCACTTTTATCCTGTATATTATCCTTTGGGTTGCATTTTGGTTAGTTGTGCTAGGTTGCTGCGCTATAACACACTTGGTCCTTTCTAATTAATTTGTTAATGATCTTATGCAACTTAATTCTGGAGCTGACCCTCTATGCTGTGTGCTTGAGTGGTTTGTGCGTCCTTTAAAATATGTTTTTGTAGAAACATGGTTTAGGGGGCCAGCACGATGCTTAGTGCTTGGTTGGCCACTCTCCATAAGGACCGGTTCATAGAGCGACAACCTGGGACAACCGCGCAACCACAAGACTGGAATGGGACGGTCTTGACTTACTTATTAGGTCGTGTTGGTTCGGGAGTAACTTACCTGCGTGGGCAAGAGGGGTGGTAAGCTTCAATGGTCCCTGCTCCTCCGGCTTGGTCTGTGCTGTGTGTCTTGTACCCCCGGAGGTGGGCCCCATCGTTGCTAATCCATAATCCTTAGCGGTTACACCTTACCAACGTGATCCTTTGTAACGGTCTCGTAGTGTGCTTGCTAGCCATCTCACCTAAGGAAGTGTGATGAACAACTAGCGTGGCTCACGACTTATGGGTAAAGTTATGCAACCTCTCGAGAGTGTAAAACTTATATATCAGCTGTGCTCACAGTCATGAGCGGCCCAGATCCTCCTTTTGATTAGTGGGGTTATCAACCTTTGATTAGGAAGATTCCCCGGGTGGTTTGGTTTGGTCGGTTCTCAGTAGTTCTTAAATAATACTGATTAATTTCTTATGCAATTTGGCCAAGACTAAAAGCTAATGCAGTGAGTCAGCTAGCCTAGAGCCTCATAGTTTGTGTTATACTTGTTGAGTACTAGTTGGTACTCACACTTACCTCTCTACTCTTCTGTTCTATTTCGGATATCTTCGACTGCTGCTCAGTGCCCGGCAACGTGGAGGACTACGTCAGCGGCTTCGACGACTTCTAGGCGTTTGTCTCCCAGTCGACGTCCCTGTGGCGCCCAGCTCTTCATGTATTCATTTTGCGCTTCCGCATTCCTTGAACTGATTCTTGATTCAGTTGTAATAAAGATATCATTTTATAATTTATACGTATTATTCGTGACATGTGTTGTGATATCTTGATAATCTGTTGTATATATGCGTGACTTGATCCTGGCGCATATATGATTGCTCGATTTATGTTCTTATAAATCGGGTGTGACAGATTGGTATCAGAGCCGTGTTGACTGTAGGACGAAGCCTAGATAGAAATGGGTCGAGTTTAGGGATTTCTTTTCGCTTGCTCTGCTTCCGCAAAACCCAAACATTCATTTCGTTTATCCTGATGCAAATCGATCTTAACGCAAACTTGAATCGAGTAATAAAATTGAGATAGAACGTGGGGGGTAAAACCGTACATTCCTTTCTCCCTATTTTATCCTGTCAGAGTTTTCCTTCCCGAAGTTATACCCTATCTATCTCTTATAAATTTCGTTTGTTGCAATCAGATGGTGAACACCAGGTGCACCGGTTCCGGTTCTGACCCACAGGAGTAGAACAACCAGGGTACTGGTCAGCCGTTGCCAATGCCTCCACCACTGACCCCGGAGCAGTTCTTCCAGCTCCAGATGCAGATGATGGCGACCCTGAACAACACTGTTCAAGCCCTGCTGCATATCCACGCCCAGCCACCGCCTCCTCCGCCACCTTAGCCCCGTGACAGGCGTGCGGATTTCCTGAGAGGGCATCCTCCGACCTTCTCTCACGCCACGGACCCACTCCAAGCGGACGACTAGCTTCGTTCGGTGGAGCGCCAGTTGGTTGTTGCGCAGTGCGACGACCGGGAGAGGGTTCTGTACGCAGCAGGACAGCTGCGAGGCTCCGCTCTCGACTGGTGGGAGTCCTACCCGGCTCAGGACCGTGACTCTCTCACCTGGGTCCAGTTCCGCGAGCGTTTCAGGAACCATCACATTCCTGAGGGCATTATGAAGATGAAGCAGAAGGAGTTCCGTGCCCTTAAGCAGGTAAATTTGAATAGAGTTCTCTGCAATTTCTTTTGAGCTTGATCTATCCTTGATCTCTTTCATAAACCTACCATATTGAGCGATTTCCATCCTTGTTATCTGTGTTCGTTATCTCAGGGATTGAAGACGGTGACGGAGTACCATGACCGTTTCCTTCAGCTTGCCCGCTATGCCCCTGCTAACGTCGCCCGTGATATCGATAAGCAGGAGTATTTCAAGGAGGGATTGGATGATCACATCCAGTATGCGCTGCTGAACCACCGCTTCGACAACTTCAACCAGCTGGTTGATGCGGCCCTCAACACCGAGCGTAAGCGCCGGGAGATTGAGGACAAGAAGAGGAAGATGGCTTCATCCTCTTCGGGCAGCAACACTCGTCCCCGCTATCAGCATCCGCAGCAGCAGCAGCAGAGGCCGCCCCAGCAGTACCAGCAGCGGCAGCAGTTTCCTCCTCGTCCTCCGCAGCAGGCAGGGCAGGGTCAGAGGCTTCCAGCGCCTCCGGCTCCACCAGCTCAGAGGCAGGGAGTGCCCACTCCTCCTGCTGGTCAGCAGGCCGCTGCATTTCCTCGAGTATGCTTCCACTGCGGCGAGCCGGGGCACTACGCCAACGTCTGCCCTCGGAAGGCGCAGGCAGGACAGCAGGGGCGTGCAGCTCAGCCCAAGGCCCCAGCTCAGGGCAGGGTGAACCACGTGACGGCCGAGTCAGCGGCCGAGGCTCCTAACGTGGTTATTGGTATGTTCATGGTCAACACCCATCCTGCTACAGTGCTTTTTGATACTGGTGCTACACATTCTTTCATCACCCAGTCTTTTGTTGAGCATCATGGCATACCTACTAGCACATTAAAGAGGTGCATGTTAGTATCTTCACCGGGGGGGGCAGTTGAGGTCTCATATCTTCTGTCCCAGAGTCAGTGTGGCCATAAGGGGGGTAGATTTCAGTGCGAATCTGATGGTGCCAGACACTAAGGGCATTGATGTGATCCTCGGGATGGAGACTCTTGGTAAGTGGGGAGTCCGGATAGATTGTGCTCAGAGGACTGTTCTTCTGTCAGCACCGAATGGTCAGGAGGTCACTGTTGGAGCTACAGAGCCTTCTGGATTTCTTCATCAGATGGAGGCTAGACCTACGGATGGTATTCGCGTGGTGTCTGAATTCCCGGATGTCTTTCCGGATGATTTGCCAGGTATGCCGCCTGATCGCGACATTGAGTTTTCTATTGATCTCTTGCCTGGCACAGCTCCTATTGCTAAGCGGCCCTATCATATGGCACCTGTCGAGCATGAGGAGGTTAAGAAGACCATCGACGAGTTGCTAGCTAAGGGTTATATCCATCGCAGTTTCTCTCCTTGGGCTTTTCCTGTATTGCTTGTAGAGAAGAAGGATGGTGCGAAGAGGATGTGCGTCGATTATCGGGATCTGAATGCAGTCACCATCAAGAACAAGCATCCATTGCCTCGTATTGAGGATCTCTTTGATCAGCTTCAAGGTGCTTGTGTATTCTCGAAGATTGATCTGCGTTCGGGTTATCATCAGCTGAAGATTCGTTCCGCGGATATTCCGAAGACGGCATTCACCTGCAAGTATGGGCTATATGAGTATACGGTCATGTCCTTTGGCTTGACCAATGCTCCGGCTTTCTTCATGCATCTGATGAACAAGGTTTTCATGGATTATCTGGACACCTTTGTGGTGATATTCATTGATGATATCCTGATATACTCCAAATCAGAAGCAGAGCATGAGAAGCATCTGAGGCTTGTGTTGCAGAGGCTCAGAGAGCACAAGCTGTATGCCAAGCTCAGCAAGTGCGAATTCTGGATTGACGAGGTTCCATTCCTCGGTCATGTTATCTCCAAGGGAGGTATTGCTGTGGACCCCGGGAAGGTGAAGGATGTGCTTGACTGGGTTGTACCGCAAACAGTGAAGGAAGTCCGCTCTTTTCTGGGCTTAGCTGGATATTATCGGAGGTTCATTGAGAACTTCTCCAAGATTGCGAAGCCTTTGACTTCCTTGCCGGAGAAGGGTGTGGATTTCTCTTGGACTGATGAGCGTCAGAAGGCCTTTGAGGAGCTAAAGAAGAGGTTGACTACGGCGCCAGTCCTTACTCTGCCAGACCAGAGCAAGAGGTTCACAGTGTATTGTGATGCTTCGAGGGATGGTCTTGGTTGTGTCCTGATGCAGGAAGGCAGAGTGATAGCTTATGCCTCGCGGCAGTTGCGCCGGCACGAGCTGAATTATCCCACTCATGATCTGGAGTTAGCCGCAGTTGTGCATGCTCTGAAGATATGGAGGCATTACTTGTTTGGGCAGAGGTGTGATATTTACACCGATCACAAGAGCCTCAAGTACATTTTCACTCAGAGTGAGCTGAATATGCGGCAGAGAAGATGGCTAGAGTTAGTCAAGGATTACGACCTGGAGATTCACTATCATCCGGGTAAGGCCAATGTTGTAGCAGATGCTCTGAGCAGGAAGAGCTATGTTAACATGGCCGTGGCTTTTCAGATGCCTCAGGAGTTATGCGAGGAGTTTGAGCAGTTGAGTCTGGGTTTCTTGCATCACACCTCGGGTACATCGTTCGAGGCAGAACCTACTCTAGAGTTAGAGATCAGGCAGCATCAGAAGGAAGATGAGAAGCTGCAGGAGATCCGTGAACTGATCAAGATTGGCAGAGCACCTCATTTCAGAGAGGATGATTAGGGTACCTTGTGGTACAAGGGTCGTATATGTGTGCCGGATGTGAATGACCTCAGGAAGTTGATTCTGAGTGAGGCTCATGATACGGCATATTCTATTCATCCAGGCAGTACGAAGATGTATTATGACCTGAAGGAACGATTCTGGTGGTATGGAATGAAGCGTTCCGTTGCGGAGTACGTGGCTATCTGTGACACTTGTCAGCGTGTCATGGCAGAGCATCAGAGGCCAGCAGGGTTATTGCAGCCATTGAAGATCCCAGAGTGGAAATGGGAGGAGATCACTATGGACTTCATTGTTGGCTTGCCTCGTACTCAGAAAGGGTACAACTCCATATGGGTAGTAGTGGATCGGTTGACGAAGGTTGCCCACTTCATTTCGGTGAACACTACTTACTCCGGCGCGAGACTCATAGAGTTGTACATCTCCAGGATCGTTTGTCTGCATGGTGTTCCAAAGAAGATCATATCTGATCGAGGATCTCAGTTCACTTCATGGTTCTGGGAGCAGTTGCATGATTCGCTGGATACGAAGCTGCGTTTCAGCACTGCTTATCATCCTCAGACAGATGGGCAGACAGAAAGAACCAACCAAGTGTTGGAGGATATGCTTCGAGCTTGTGCTATCCAGTATGGTACCAGCTGGGATAAATGCCTGCCGTATGCAGAGTTTTCGTATAACAACAGCTATCAGGCCAGTCTGAAGAAGTCTCCTTTCGAGGCCCTGTATGGTCGGAAGTGCAGGACTCCGCTATATTGAGATCAGATTGGCGAGAGGCAGGTGTTTGGTCCGGATATTGTTGAAGAGGCCGAACAGCTGGTGCAGCAAGTGCGAGAGAATCTGAGGGTCGCTCAGACTCGTCAGAAAAGTTACGCGGATGTTCGTCGTCGAGATCTGATGTTTGCCGTGGGTGATCATGTGTACCTGAAGGTCTCGCCGATGAGAGGAATCCGCAGGTTTAATGTAAGAGGGAAGCTAGCTCCTCGATACATTGGTCCGTTCAAGGTGTGGGAATGGGAAGGTGAGGTGGCATATCGTTTGGAGTTGCCTCCCAATCTTTCAGGAGTGCACGATGTGTTCCACGTGTCTCAGCTGAAGAAGTGCTTGAGGGTGCCAGAGGAGCAAGCACCGATAGAAGGGTTGGATGTGCAGGAGGATTTGACCTATATCGAGCATCCGGTGAAAATTCTGGAGACGTCCGAGAGAGTTACCAGAAACAAGAAGATCAAGATGTGCCGTGTTCAGTGGAGTCATCACGCGGAGGATGAGGCGACTTGGGAGCGAGAAGATGAGCTAAGGAAGACGTACCCCGATCTCTTTGCTAGCTAGCCTATTCGAATCTCGGGATGAGATTCCTGTAAGGAGGGTAGGTTTGTAACACCCTAAGGTAATTTCCTTAAATTTAAATGAATTTATTTGGGCTTAAATAAAATTTTCCAGGGTTTTTCCTAATTTATCTCGCATTTAAAGTAATTTTATAACGCAAGTAATTAAAACTTATCATAGGATTAAATTGTTTGTGCATTCATGCTGCAGCATTGTTTTCTTGTTGTTGAATTTATAGGGTTTGAATTTAAACTTATTTGAATTCAAATGGATTGTTTGAATAGTTTAGGAGTGGGAAAAGAAAAGAGAAGAGGACAGCAGCTCATCAGCCCAAAACCTCTCTCTCCCCCCCTCTTCCCTGAGCCGTCCGATCGGTGCCAAGCGCGTGAGATTAGATCGAGCTCGAGGTGGATCTGAGCCGTGAGATCGAGATCCGAGCGACCACGTCCGCGCGTACCGGATCGCCTGGGATTTAAAATCTGAGCCGTCCATCTCAGATCCAGCGGGAGGCATTAGATCCGTGCTAAGGGAGGGTCCGGAGCGTCGGATCGAGATCCGACGGCCGATACGCGTAGATACCCTTCGCGTAATAGATCTAATCCGAGCCGTTAGATGACGATCCAAGGGCCCAGGATAGAAGATACCGCTTCAGCCCACTTCTTTTGCTAAAGAGACCTCGGGTTTTCCTGGAATCAACCCGCGCTCCCGTGTAGTTTAAAAGTAATTGCAGTCCAGTCCTGTTTTATTCGCTTAAGCCCCTGAGCTTCTTGGATTTAGTACCCGCAGTCCAGCCTAGGGTTTTTAGCTAGCTAGCCCCTGTGTCTAGGGTTTAATTACGTTTAAGCCCTCGGTTTTTTGCGCAGAACCCCCTGGTTTCTCTGTTTTCTCGCAGAAAAGCCCCTGGACCTTGTTTTAGCCCTAGATTTCGCGTCTTAGCTCCCTTTAGGGTGTTCTTTATATCCACGCGATCGTTGTAACGCGTAGGATAGCTTTAGACCTGTTTTATGTGCTGTTCTACTGTGTGATGTACTGTTTCTTATATTTTGCTATTATTTGCATGTGTGTGCATGTGTGGCCCATGTATTGCTGTTACGATCGTGAATAGACGTCGAGCCACCGGAGCAGTACCAGGAGCAGCCATCTTCCGAGCAGTTCGAGCAGCAGCCGGGAGAGTACGAGGAAGGCAAGTATAACATGAACCTCCTATCGCTTTTAAATACAATTTCATTCTGCATTTTAATCCTGTATGCCTATAATGATTTCCTAGCCACTTTTATCCTGTATATTATCCTTTGGGTTGCATTTTGGTTAGTTGTGCTAGGTTGCTGCGCTATAACACACTTGGTCCTTTCTAATTAATTTGTTAATGATCTTATGCAACTTAATTTTGGAGCCGACCCTCTGTGCTGTGTGCTTGAGTGGTTTGTGCGTCCTTTAAAATATGTTTTTGTAGAAATATGGTTTAGGGGGCCAGCACGGTGCTTAGTGCTTGGTTGGCCACTCTCCATAAGGACCGGTTCATAGAGCGACAACCTGGGACAACCGCGCAACCACAAGACTGGAATGGGACGGTCTTGACTTACTATTTAGGTCGTGTTGGTTCGGGAGTAACTTACCTGCGTGGGCAAGAGGGGTGGTAAGCTTCAATGGTCCCTGCTCCTCCGGCTTGGTCTGTGCTGTGTGTCTTGTACCCCCGGAGGTGGGCCCCATCGTTGCTGATCCAGAATCCTTAGCGGTTACACCTTACCAACGTGATCCTTTGTAACGGTCTCGTAGTGTGCTTGCTAGCCATCTCACCTAAGGAAGTGTGATGAACAACTAGCGTGGCTCACGACTTGTGGGTAAAGTTGTGCAACCTCTCGAGAGTGTAAAACTGATATATCAGCTGTGCTCACAGTCATGAGCGGCCCAGATCCTCCTTTTGATTAGTGGGGTTATCAACCTTTGATTAGGAAGATTCCCCGGGTGGTTTGGTTTGGTCGGTTCTCAGTAGTTCTTAAATAATACTGATTAATTTCTTATGCAATTTGGGTTCATGGTAATTCATCCACTTGTAGTAATTAGCTTTAATAAAATTTTGCCAAGACTAAAAGCTAATGCAGTTAGTCAGCTAGCCTAGAGCCTCATAGTTTGTGTTATACTTGTTGAGTACTAGTTGGTACTCACACTTGCCTCTCTACTCTTCTGTTCTATTTCGGATATCTTCAACTGCTGCTCAGTGCCCGGCAACGTGGAGGACTACGTCAGCGGCTTTGACGACTTCTAGGCGTTTGTCTCCCAGTCGACGTCCCTGTGGCGCCCAGCTCTTCATGTATTCATTTTGCGCTTCCGCATTCCTTGAACTGATTCTTGATTCAGTTGTAATAAAGATATCATTTTATAATTTATATGCTTTTATTCATGACATGTGTTGTGATATCTTGATAATCTGTTGTATATATGCGTGACTTGATCCTGGCGCATATATGATTGCTCGATTTATGTTCTTATAAATCGGGTGTGACACCCCGGGGCCGACACCGTGCTACCCGACCTACCGCCTCCCGAGCTCCAACAAGTCGAGGCCGGGGCCAGTGGCGAGAAACAGGTCGAGGCCCCTAACGCCGCTCCAACAAATGGCGCAGGTGAGTGTCTGGCCGCCTCGGCTAGCTGCCGGGATCCGCATGCGGTATGATGAGGACATTTGTGATTGCAGGTGCCCAGCAGCTGACCACTGAAGAAGCCGTGGGAACCTCTGGGGGACCCAATGAGCTGCTGCTGGCCGGATCGGGTAGTCAGGAAGCCGTCGCCACCGACCTGGCAGACGACCTGCTACTGACGGATGACAAAGTCGACAACCTCAAGAAGGCACATGACTTTGCCCTGGTAAGACCTGAAACCATGTTCTGACAGAGGCTAAGTCGAGTTGCTAATCCGGCTTTTCCCTTTTTATGCAGAGTGTGATCGCCCGCTCTCGGAAACAGGCAGAGGAATTGAAGACCCTTGCCCGCGACCGAAAGGAACTCGATGCCCTGAGGAAGCGCCTTGACGACAAGAAGACGGAGAATGTACATCTTGAGAGAGTCAACGCCGAGCTCCAGCAACAACTCGAGGCACAGAAGAAGGAGCTCGATGCGCATAAGGAGCAGCTCAGGGAGCAAAAGAAGGCGCACCAAGGTAAACTATTGCTTCCCTCGAGTATTTTGCTCTGTATGACTCACCCTGGGTTCTAAAATGCTTGCCACCACAGAGCTTAGGAGAAATTTATTCAGTAAAGAAGAGCTACTTACTGACGTGAAGAACCTGCTCTATCGCCGTACAGATGACGTCAAGAGGCTACAGAAGGTGATCGGTGACACTGAGCGACAGTTCGTCAACAGCCTTCAGCGAATCAAGACGCTGGGCGAGGAACTCGAGAGCATCAGGGGGGCCACCCGGGAGCTGGTGGACGTGGTGGACCCACCAGAAGAAGGCGAAGCGAACCCCCGGCCCCTGCTAGAGCGTCTTCGTGAGGCCCCGAAGAAAGTGATGAAGTTCCTTTCCGAGGCACCTGTCACGTGCGTCAACAATGCCCTCGCAATCGTGAAGTCCTTCCTGCCGAGCGCGAAGCTGGAGATATTTGCTCAAGGCATGGCAGCGGACTGCACCGAGGAGCAATTCGACAGATACCTCCTAGAGGCCCAACCTGTATCAGAACACATAGTTCAAAGTGTAATGCAGGATTAGGGTACTGAAAACAAGTATTCACTTCCTTGTATATATGGCTTCTTTCGATGTCTCTACTTGTGTGTGTGCCTGTGCTGAATTGATATCCAGGCTTACAAGGCGTAAGTAGTAGACACTACCCTGGGTGCAACGACCCTGAAGGTAGCCGTAGCTCCATGTAGGAGGATATCTAACAAGTTGTCCACAACCCGAACACGTGGGTCTAAAACTGTTAGAAAAGAACGCGAGCGTCGTCGCATAATTGCCAGGTTTTAAGGCAAAACTACTCCGAGTGCATTGACTCTGGATGGAGTCAGGGTCGCTCCTTATATGAGCATGCTCCGCAAGTTAAGTGGGATCCGGACGGACGGATCGGAGTTGTTGGGAGCGAATGCGGGCATCGCCGCTGTTGTGCCGTGCTCTTGGCAGAACCGAGACTACTCTGGTACACAGGATGTAGTCGAGGTAGCTCTTTATATGAGCTTATCCAACAACCTGGGTATAAACCAGTCGAATGGATCGATTGTGGTCGGAAAATGCGACTGCTGTCGCGTGCGACCATCCAAGGTCGCGGCAAAAACTGATATGGAGCGGGTTTGATCGGGGCGGAGGGTTCCGTCGAGAGATGAAGCCGATAAGTAATGAATGTGGCTATAACCTTCGTATCACTCACGACAAGTAGTCAATTCACACAAATGTTTTTGCGTGACAATGGCCATCGTGTGCCTGTGAAGGAGAGTATAACCCGAACATTGTGGCATACAGCCTCCAAATTGTTTTGAGGAGAAGAGATCTTCCATGCCCCTGGGGATTGGGACATCACCGGGCTTTTTCTTATGGGTAGAACTTGCGCAGGTTCTGAATGTTCCAGGAATTCGGGATGTCATAGCCCTCAGGACATTGTAGTCGATATGACCCTGGTCGGGTGACCTGCTTGACGACGAACAGGCCCTCCCACCTTCAGTTGAGCTTGTGTAGGCCAGATTCGTTCTGAATACGACGCAAGACCAAATCACCAACACTGAATGACCGCTCCCTGATGTTGCGATCATGATATCGCCGGATCCCCTGCTGGTACCGAGCTGACTGAACAAGAGCGGTGCAGCGAGCTTCCTCCACAGAATCGAGCTCTAACTGCCGCGCCTCGTCCGCCTCGCCTTCATTATACATTTCGACCCTGGGAGACTTCCACATGATGTCGGCTGGTAAAATAGCCTCAGATCCGTATACGAGGAAGAAAGGTGTTTGCCTTGTGGCTTTGGACGGTTGGGTCCGAAGCCCCCAGACGACATGCGGCAACTCATGTACCCACTTGCCTCCCTTTTTGCTGTTTTCATCATATAATCTCTTCTTGAGGCCGTCAATTATCAAGCCGTTCGCCCTTTCGACTTGTCCATTGGCCCTTGGGTATGCGACTGAGACGTATTTAACTTCGATGCAAGCATTCTCGTAGAACTCCCAGAACTGGTTCACCATGAAGTTTGATCCCAAGTCCGTGATGATGGTGTTGGGGAAGCCGAAACGATGCAAAATATCTGAAATGAAGTCGACGACCCGATCTGGCATGAGCTTGGCTATCGGCTTGTACTCGATCCACTTAGTAAACTTGTCGATAGCCACCAGAACATGGGTGAAACCGCCTGGAGCCGTCGTGAAGGGCCCGATCATGTCAAGACTCCAACAGGCAAAAGGCCAGGATGGCGGTATGGTGATGAGGCTTTGAGCTGGAACATGCGTCTGTTTGCCGAAGAATTGACAATTTTTGCACCTGCGCACGAGATCCTCCGCGTCGGTTACTGCGGTGGGCCACCAGAAACCGGCCCTGTATGCTTTCCCCACCAGCGTTCTTGAAGCTGCGTGATTGCCGCAGACGCCTTCGTGGATCTCCCGCAGTATGTCGTAACCATCTTCCTTTGTGACTCACTTCATGAGAACTCCTGACCGAGCACCACGCCGATAGAGCTTGCCGTCGACCAGGACGAAGCCCTTGCTTCTTCGTAAGACGCATGCCGCCTTTACGCTCTTGGCGTCGATTCCCGCTGGTAGCCATTGATCTCGAATGAAGTCGATAAAAGCCTCTCGCCAGTCCTCTTCCAGCACCATAACCTCTCGATCGAGTTGTTGGGGACCCGCGTCGATGGTTACCTGCGGAGAGGACTTGATGGATGGCTGCTTGAGCTCCTGAACGAAGACTCCCGGCAGGACCTGGGCGCGCGTGGACCCCATTTTGGACAGGATATCCGCGCCGACATTGTGTTCCCGCAATACATGATCAACCTCCAGGCTGGAGAAGTTGCTTGATCCCTAGTGATATCGCCAAATGAAGCCCGTGAAGCAAGGCTTCATACTCGGCTTCATTGTTGGATACCGCCCACAGGATCTGAAGGACATATTTCAATTGTTCACCTCATGGAGAAATAAGCAGAACACCAGCGCCGCCGCCGTCGGGCTTGAGGGACCCATCAAAGTACATGGTCCAGTGCTCTAGCTTGTCTACTGGAGTGGGGACTTGATTCTCCCTCCATTCAGCCATGAAGTCGACTAGAGCCTGTGACTTGATTGCAGTGCGTGGCTTGAAGTTGATTGACAAAGCCCCCAGTTCCACTGCCCACTTGGATATGCGCCCCATGGCATCTTGATTATGAAGAATATCCGCCAGCGGGAAGTCCGTGATCACAGTGATCTTGTACTCGTCGAAGTAATGGCGTAGCTTTCTTGATGTGATTAAGATTGCATACAAGCGCTTTTGAACAGCTGGATACCGTACCTTGGATTCAGAGAGGACTTCGCTGATGAAGTAGACAGGCCTCTGCACTCCAAACGCATGGCCTTCTTCGCCTCGCTCGACTACAATAGCACTGCTGACAACATGAGTTGTTGCCGCGATGTAAAGTAGTAAATCCTCCCCTGGCAACGGGGTTGTAAGGATTGGGGGTAACTGCAGATGGTTTTTCAGATCCTGCAAGGCCCGCCCAGCCTCCTCCGTCCATTGGAACTTATCCTGGCATTTTAGGAGCTTGAAGAAGGGTAGTCCTCTCTCCCCGAGTCGGGAGATGAACCTGTTCAGGGCCGCTATACAACCTGTTAACTTCTGCACATCCTTGATTGTGGTCGGACCCTCCATATCAGTGATGGCCGTGATCTTTACAGGGTTGGCTTCAATGCCCCGGTTGCTGACGACGAACCCGAGCAATTTCCCTGAAGGTACTCCAAAGACGCACTTGGTGGGATTGAGTTTCCACCGAAATCTGCGCAGACTACTGAATGTTTCCTCCAAATCTGCAATTAAGTCGCTTGATGCCCTGGTCTTGATGACGACGTCGTCCACATAAGCCTCAACATTCCGGTGCAACTGTTTCGCGAAACACATCTGGATCGCGCGCTGATAGGTTGCTCCTGCATTCTTCAACCCGAATGACATTGTTTTGTAGGCGTAAGTCCCGTACGGGGTGATGAAAGCAGTCTTGATTTGGTCCTCCTCCTTGAGCGTGATCTGATGATAACTTGAGTAACAATCAAGAAAACAAAGAAAGACACAACCAGCAGTCGAATCAACAACTTGGTCAATGCGCGGCAGCCCAAAATGGTCTTTTGGGCAATGCTTGTTGAGATCAGTGTAGTCGACACACATTCTCCATTCATTGTTCTTTTTCTTTACAAGAACGGGGTTCGCTACCCACTCTGGATGGATTACTTCTTTAATGAATCCAGCCGCGAGAAGTTTAGCGATCTCCCGTTTAATGGCCTCACGCTTGTCGTGGGCAAACCTCCGCAGGCGTTGCTTCTTAGCCGTAGCCTTCGAGTGTACATTCAAAGCATGCTCGATCAACTCCCTGGGCACCCCTGGCATATCCGCTGGTTTCCATGCGAATATGTCTCGGTTAGCCTAAAGGAAGCTGACGAGCGCGAATTCCTATTTGTCACCTAAGCCGGCACCGATGATAGCGGTCTTAGATGAATCTCCCTCCTTAAGCTGGATCGACTTGAGGGCCACGTCATCAGTCGACTGGATGCTCGACTTGCTGGCCTTCTTGGAAGGTATCTCCAACCCGGATTGGGAAAGCTGTTGCGCGGCCGCGAGTACTTCTCCTGAAGCATCTGGCACGCGAGTAGTCGAAGCGTATTGGATCGCCTCCTGATTACAATCGTATGACTTCTTCAGGTCGCCACGGAGGGTGAGTATCCCACTGAGTCCTAGCATCTTAAGAAGCAAATAGACGTAATGTGGCACTGCCATAAACTTGGCGAGTGCCGGTCGACCCAATATAGCATGGTAAGAAGACTCGAAGTTAGCCACCGCGAACTTGATGAACTCGGTACGATAGTTCTCCCGCGTGCCAAAGGTGACTGGGAGGACCACCGTACCCAGCGGGTGTGCCGCGTTACCTGGGACGATGCCGTAAAAGGGAGACTTGCTGGGAACCAGCATGTCCTTGAAGTCCAAGCCCATTTTCTTCAGAGTGCTGATGAAGATGAGATTGAGCCCACTCCCGCCATCAATGAGGACCTTGGTGAGCTTGACCTCTACCACCACAGGATCCAGGACCAAGGGGAACTTACCGGGCTCCGAAAAGCTCGTCCACTGGTCGTCACGGGAGAACGAGATGGGGACCTCCGACCAACGGAGTGGTCGCGGTACCACCGGCTCGATGGACAAAAGCTCCCGGAGAAGCAGCTTCTGGTCCCGCCTGGAACCAAAATCCTCATCTCCCCCGAAGATGACATTGACAACCTTCGAAGCGTCTTGAAACTTTGGGTTGCGCCCATGATCTTCTTGATCATCATCCTCGGGTTCTTTGTCAGCAGGCTTCTTGTTCTTCTTTCCGCCACCGGAGTTGCTGAACGTCCTCCGAAGGTGGTAGCAGTCGATGGCGGCGTGGTTGGCGCCCGGGTGCCACGGGCACTTCTTCTACAGGAGCTTCTCGAACTCCTCCTGCGTCGCTGACTTCTTGCCCCGCGAAGGACGATCGATAGCCACGATGACATCATCTGGCTTTCGTTTCTGGGGTGGACCCGGAAAATCCCGCTGGCCTTTGTCGTTGTGGTTGTCGTTTGGACGCCTCAGATTGCTGTCCTGACGCCGCGGGAACCGCTCCCGCATCTTCTCCTCCTGTTCGGACCAATCGTGCATCATATCACGAAGGCCCGCAACAGTCTTTGGCCTGTTCCGCCTGAAATCCCTGTAGATGCTCGGGTCGGTGATGCCGTTGTAGAAGCAATCGATGATGTCGTCCTCCGAGATGTTCACGATAGTAGCGCGGACGTCGAAGAAGTAACGCGTGTAGGACCGCAGGAGCTCGTTGCGTTCCTGCTTGCACTAGGCAAGATCGTGTCGAGTACCTGCACGGGCAATTGCTCCCTAGAAATTATCGATGAAAACCTTCTTAAGTCATTCCCAGGAGTCGATGGAGTTGCTGCCGAGGCTCTCCAGCCAAGTGAGCGGTGCAGGGTCCAAAGCCATCGGGAAGTAGACGACTTTGGTGATGTTTGAACCCCCTGCGACCTCAATGGCCGTGGAGTAGCAACGGAGCCATTGCTGAGGGGCTTGCTTGCCGTCGTACTTGGTGATGCCGATCGGCTTGAAGCCCTCTGGGTACTTGTAGCTGCTGAAACGAGCAGAAAAAGCAGGGAATCGATCGCTACAGTCAGTACCTTCAGTCTCGACTTCTTCGCGGACCTTGCGCCTGGAGGAGATCACGGTCCGCGCGTCGCGACCTTCATTGATGTGCTGGCGCAGGTCCTCCGAAGGAAGTCGATGATTGGCCTGTCGTGGGTGACCCCCTTGCGGTGGCTATTGCCTCTCGCCAGGGACGTGGCTCCCACGCGCGTTGTCGTTGCTGATCTGGTGTCGAGGACGGCCGCCAGCCGTTCAGCTATGAGCCTGACTTCAACTCTCGCCCACGCGCTCCTCCCTGATGGTGGGCACCGGGTTGTGTTGATCCAGCTGGATCCAAGCCCTCTGTGCGTAGAGAAGTGCTTGACGTACCTTCGGATCGTGGCTGCGCTCGAGGATGGCCGTCACCCTGGCGATGTTGGCCACCGGAGTCTTGAAACCCCGTTCGCTTACGGCAGCGAACTCAGGGTCAAGCTCGCGATGCATAGATCGCCTACGCTCGTTGGCCCTCCTCCGCCGGATCGTGCGGGCCCTGTTCCTGGCCCTCCACGCCTCTCGATCGGCGCCGTTCTCGTAGCCAGCGTTAGTCGTGATCTCGTCTTCGGGGATTGCTTCAAAGTTGACGATGGGAAGATCCCCATCGTCCTCGCCTTCTTCGGCCATCAGCACCTGGTGGGAGGAAAGGTCATGAGAGCTTTCGTTGACTAGTTCAGTCGACCCCTCCGCCACAGCAGCCAATGGCCTGCCCTCTTGGAAGGGCCATGGCTCGAGGTGAGCCACAAGCCGACCCTCTGCCTCGAGTAGATCGGAGAGCATCATGCCCCTCCAATGCACAATGCGCTCCTTCGGTAAAGAGGTGATCACCAAATCACCGGGACCAGAACAACCCGAAACCCCCCGACATGCGGTGGCTTTAGGCTTCCCGTCCTGGAGCAGCAAGTCCAGATCCTTCTCTAACATGGAGAGGGACCCAGAAACGTTGGCATCCTGAAGATCAGTGGCCGATTCGCAAGAGCCAGGTTGAGATCGGCCATGCAGATCCCTAGATTGGAACAAGTCCAAACCGAGGGAAGTTGCCGCAATACCAGAAGAAGTCGAGCCCGGAGCAGACTCCATCTCGATCTGTGCTGCGGAAGTATGGAGCGGCAAGTTGTCGAGTTCGTCGACGAACTTGTCGAGGCCGCTGCGAGGACCCACAGCGACGGTCTTTGGCCTCATGTCGACGAGGAATCGCCGAAAGTTACTCGCACCATCTGCGATGCAAACCCACGAGCCAAAAATGAATGTCGTACCCTGAGAGGGAACTGACCTGGCAAAATTGAAAGATGCCATCGAGCTCGTCGGTGGATCTTCGACGCGCTCCCCTACCTGGCGCGCCAGCTGTCGGTGTTTAACCGGCTGCCCACCGTGGAATATACCCAAGGTGGTAAGTTTTGGGTTAAGGGACGCCGAGATCAGGAACTCGAAGGTGCAAGGAACACAAAGCTTAGACAGGTTCGGGCCGCAAGATGCGTAACACCCTACGTCCTGTATGGTGGTTTGAATTGCCTTTGGTGTAGAATGACCTAATGATCTTCTGTCTTGAGAGGGGTCCCTGACCTCCCTTATATATCCGAGAGGCCAAGGTTACAAAGATACTAACCAACACCAGCTGAGGAATCGTACCAGGACATATCTCGAGTAGATTCCCCCTGTATGGGTTAGCCTTATCTCCTATTTAAACGAAATAAATAAGAGATAAACAAGATGAATAAGAGACAAAGCGGACTTAATCTCTTAGACCTCCTTAACCTACATTATGTACCCGGCCCGGTGGCCCCGGTTCTGACACCAACCATAAGTGTACTCATGCTTGCTTTATTAAAACCAATGCTGCTCAGAACAAGATAATTGTCCGAAGTTTCCTGAAGATATTGGAGATTTCTAGGCGTATGTCTCCCAATCAACTGCCTGTGAAGTTGAAGTCCGCTGCTACTGTGATATCCAGGAAGTTAGACAATTAGATGTTAAGTTTGGGTATAATATATGTAAGCAGGATATAGTGTATACAACTTGTACAAAGCAATAAGGGTATATTTGTAAATTATGAATTTTATAAATTCTTATGTGCAAGTGTGTGAAAATGTGCATAAGTGTCAAATTTCAGTTGGCTATAGAAAAGAAAAGAGCAAAGGTTAAATAGACACTAAGGGAAATAGACTTTATATGAAATTAAGGACCTTTGTGTAATTAATACAAACATATAAGGATTTACATGTGAAATGGTAAAAAGATAAAAGTAAAACTTAGTTTTACCTAAGGACTAAAGTGTAAAAAGAACTAGTAATGATGACTGCAGGAAAACTTGCAAAAAGACCCTAAGCATTAAAGCAATTTGTTTGAATTACGAGACAAAGTCTATAATTTGAATTGTGTTGTAAAGTTTAAAATAAAACTACATTCTTTGAGATTTTGAACTTGAACCTTAAAGCATTCTTGTAGGATTTGAAATTCTCTACAACTTTTCTTTAGACACTTTTCTCACTAGGCTTTTGTATCAACGGGAATTTTTCCTTTACAGAGGAGTCCCTGGAAGTTTCTAGATTTGCAAATCAGTCCTTCTAACCCTGACTGCCTTCTTCCTCCTCTGTCACGCATGCTTCCTCTCTGTTCCTCTCTGTTCTGTCTCTGCTTCCGCCGCTCATCGCCGGCACAACAGCCCGAGCACCACCTCCTGCTAAATTTTCTTCCACGCGTCGCTTCACAGCTCTACCACCGCTCCTAATCCCCGGCGCTGGCACTTCTACCGTGTGCCACGGCGTGCTGGTACTGCCAGCACCACCTGAGCGCCGGCATTTCCCTGCTCGCCGCCCCGCCGCGTGGAGGGAGCAATAGAGACCCCCGGAGCTCTATCTTGTGGGCGCATTAGTACCGCAAGAATCTCCTCAACCCATTCCTCCCCTTAGCTAGTCGTTTCCTTGGTCCTAGATACCGGAACGCCGTCGCCGTTCTTCCCCAATCCCGGCAAGCTCGGCGCCACCGCGGGCCCGCTCCTGCTACCCTCCTCCGCCCGAACCACCATTACTGGAAGCTGTCTCTTAGTCCACTGAAGCTATTGGACCAGAACCGTATAGCCCAACTCGCCCGGCGCGCCGCCGTCAAGCTTTTCCCCGCCGCCGGCCATCTGCTCTCCGCGGGCAGACCTCTACACGACCCTAGAAGCCTAATCGAGCCCCTCCCGAGGTAGCCCCCGATCTCCTCTCGCTAATCCCCCTCTTCTCCCCCACTATTGCGACCCGAGCATCACGGATTTGGCCGGTCAAATGCCGCCGCCCTTCTTTGACTACGGCCAGGGACTCCATTGGAGAAGACAGTGAAGTTTCAGGGGGTTTTGTGCTAAAGCTAGGGGCTGTTTTGTAAATCTTATTTGAGATCTCTGCTGTGAACTTTGAAAATGCGTAGAAAACAGTAGAAAAATCAGAAAAATACGAAATTGGTTGGGTTAGAAACCTTATGCTGAGCTCTGCAACTTTTATTTTATAACCATGCCATGAAAGTGCATAGTTTATTCTGGATTTTAAATGCTAGTAAAAGGATGCATTAATTAAATCTTGTGAACCATAGCCTTGTTGCTGTTAGTTTTTGGAGCATGTGTTGTAGGTAATGTAAATAGCTCTGTGTAAATTTTTGAGGCCTAGATCAGCTCTCTAACTAGAGTATTTGATTACTTTTGTTATAAGTTAATAAAAGCTTGGCAATTAAATTTCAGAAGTATCTATGCATATTTAGGAATGAAATTTTTGCTATAGTTTAGTCTTTATGAGTGTGATATAACATAAAAATTTGAGAAACAGAAATCTAACATAACTTGAGTTATAAATTTCAAACTTAGATTTCAAGATAAATCATAAATAATCATTAGAATGCATGAAAATTTGTGAACTTTTCTGGAATGCTAGACTTAAAAAGTTTATGATGTCTTTAAGTTTTGAACCCTAATATAAAACTCTAGTTATAGTTATACCTTGAAATTTCAAATCTTGATCTTGTTTAAAATTAAGTAAATTATTAGTTATTGTATAAAATGTCTAGATTAATGTTATTTCAAATAAACCCCTTTAGGGTAATTTTCATAAGTATTAATTTAATTTTACTAAATTATAATTTGCCTAAGATTAATTCAAAGTTAACCATAATAAAATAATAACCTAAAGTTAATTACAATATTTAACTAATCAATGGGAATTGCTAAATGTGTGTAGTGTTGCTTAAGGTAATTAAATACACTACCTAATATAGTTAAGTTGGATGTTTAAGGTAACCCACCCCAGTTGCCTAACGAGACTAGTTAGTTTAATTAGTACTCGATAAATGACTGCCCAGTACAGGGTAGTTAGATTATCGTCGTAATGTAATGTTTCTTCAGTTGGATTGCAACTTTATTGTGAATTAATATAAACATATACATGTGCATTCCATAACATATAACTCTGCATCTCATATAGACTCGACCACTCTCGCTGACGGGGATTATCAGCTGATCCCGGAATAAGAAGAAGGTTATTCTGAAGACCCCGGGACTCTCGTCGTGGATTTCTCTGAAGCCCCGAACCAAGGTTCAGAAGAAAATATTTTGACTAACCCCAACCCCACCAGCGAAGGCAAGTCCCGGACATAACCCCTACCTTATTACACTGCAACCTATATTATTTATATATATCTCTTTATGCATTAGGTTCTTAGGAGTTGTTTGGAAACTTAGTTGCATTATTCTAGGAACCAATGTATTGAACACTGGAACTGGAGTCCGACTAGCTGCTCTGCTTATAGGCCCAGTAGAAGTCGAGTGATTTCCTGTCCCTCGCGCGATATAGGAGTTGTAATGTTTACATTCCTGTTATCACTATAAGGATGACGGACGGGAGTTGTGAGGTATCATGGTCAAGATGATACCCCGTCTGTTTTGATGAATTTGATAAGGTCGCAGTGTGTGGTAGCGGTGGTTAAGCGTTTGAAAGTACTAGCCACATGCCGTGAAATATGGTAAGCGGTAAGCTTAGTAACCGATCGGCCCGAGGAGTGGACATACCACCCACCACATGTATTTGCTTCTTTTGGTTACTTTGTTCGATGTGTAGGCATATGTGTTGCTGGGCAACCAGGAGTACGGGTTTTGTAGTCGCGCTACAGACGTACTTCCTGCACTTTGGATGTGCATATGACCTGCAGTCGCTTGTGGTGGCCCTGATCCACGAGTCGGAATGAAAGGCAAACGGTTGCTTCGGAACGACCCTGTGGCGTTCCAAGCGTGTGTGTTAGGTTTACCTTGCAAGGGTTGAATCTCGATTCAGAATCGTCCGCCTCTCACGATGTATGAGACTGCTTATCCCCTTTATCACATAGAGTAACAAGAGTAATTATGTGATTATTAAAGATGATGTTTGAGTAAAGATTCTACCATGTTTGGATAGCTATAGGTGCTTACCTAGAATGGTTAAACAACTAGAATCTGAAAGCTAAAAATTGAAAATAAGGATCTACTCTTTGTTGCTTTTCAGCTGAAAACCTTAGCCAAAGCTAAAAGCCATCATGAGTCTAGTTATGGGCTAAGATATACCCAATTCCGGGTAAGTCTTGCTGAGTATTAGTATGCTCAGCCTTGCTTTGTTAATTTACTTCAGGTAACCCTTCTGATGAGCCAGCGTTCATTACACCGTGGCCCTACCCTTTGCCTGATGGTTGGTCCGTGGAATGGGATCCGTCCCCGGCCAACACAGACCCCGCCGAGTGATATTATGCCAGGGCTAGCATAATATCTGTAATGACGCCGTGTATATCAACTCCGCTTTTCAAATTCCGCTGCTTTAACTAGAAACTTAAACTTGTGTTGTAATAAACTCTCCTCAGTGAGGACAAATGTTATTTTGTACATTTTTGTAATATAACTGCCTGTGGTGTAAATTATTTTGGCATTATATCTCTGGACTCACCTTCGTGTGAGGTACCTTGTTGGATCCTGAGTTCGGTGGTTTATCGGGACGTTACCCGACAGACCAATAGTATTATACCGTTTGAAGTACGAGTTAGCCCTCCAGGGAGGACTAGCGTACTTGAGCCGGTATAATTCTGGTTGGTTCTGCCACAGCTGGTATCAGAGCTAACAATTGTACCCTGGAGATATAATTAGCCTTAAAAAGTAATTTTTAGTATAAAATTTCATTAATCAAGTATTTGCAAACTACGTTGGTTCGTTAAGGATTATGTATAGTACGTAAGCCCTAGGGTAATACTAATATGGGAATTAAAGGTGGCTGTGATATATATATATGACTAACTTCCAGCATTACTTTTCAGTTGAAATTTAATTTTATGCATAATTCAACTTTACAATTATGTAACGACATCTTCGATCGGGAGGTAAGAAGGTAAGAATCCTCAGCCAACTGAGGGAGCTTGGCCTTCCTGTCGGTGATGCGAACCGAACGCTGTTTCTCAAGCAGTGGCCTACTTGAGATGCTGCCAATGTACCAACTTCGGTTGACTACATTGGGAGTATATGGTTCGGCGCAGGGTATGGCGATCGCTGTTCATACCCCCGCATTTTGCGGTACCCCCGTGAATACGTTATTCAATAACGTATGTTAACGTTGTCTGTACGGCGGTAATTGTACAGATGCTGTTTCTATAGTGAACAGTAATGAATGGGGACACTTTCATGACATGCTGGCATGAAAGGTTCATTGGATATATATATATGCATTGTGGTTTTCTGCAGATATACTAACCACGATTCCGAAACTAGGACGGATAAGATTTATCGACTAGTTAATAGGGAGAGACGTATTTATATTGTGCCACCGTAACTAACCACGTAAGACCAAGATTACTTGGCAGTTATTTTTAGTTGTGAGATCGCTTAGTACGTGCATGCATAAAACCTTTGATCAACTAAATTGAATGTTTAAATTGATGCTTCCTAAGAAATAGGCAACATGTTGGTATTTCTTAATTTGGGTAAGTAAAAATCCTTAGTTGGGTATCTTAGGTATCCATCTGATTTCCAGCCTTTGCTGTTATCAGAATTAGCTATCTTAATCCATTTTACCTTGTAAACTTTCTCAACAGGGTAAAAATATCTTACTATTTGCATTGTTGTCACAGATGGCTGCTCCTACTAGTACCTTTTGGGATCAGGAGGGGCACTTTCATACCAATGGTTTACATTGGGAAGGGTTTCCTCGTCTTTTGTGGGAATCCTTGAGCATGTTTCATTATACAGAGCCTCCTCTGTATGATGGGGTAGAGTATATTGAAGAAGGAGTTTCTCGCTGCAGGGTTAAGATGATAATTCCTCAACACCCTTTCCGCTCCTTATGGCCTCCCATAGAAGTGGAAGTGGTTGGATATCGTCTAGTGGATACTCTTGAAACTGCTGCTTTAGAAGGTATCAAACTCTTCTGCAATCAACATCCGATTGAAGTTGCTTCATATCCTATTGGGTTATTTCCTACCATAGACCCGGGTAATTCGGACTGGGATTTTCGGACAAACCATCTTGGTCATTTGCTAGGAGATCTAGCTGAAGAAACCGTCCGTATTGTTACCAGGTTTATGGATGTGCAATACCATTACCAGATGCTACTGCGTCATGGGGTAAGTCAGATAACTGGTGTGGCTCAAAGCCACTATCGGAATGCTGATCACCAAGTAACCCAAATAGAAGAGTTACAAGCTTTGGTAACCCAAAAGGATGAAATTATTGCAGCAAGAGATGAAACAATTCTTCATCGCGAAGATCAGATCATTGAGAGTGATCATCTTATCACTCAACGTGACGCTGTTATAGAATTTCTGCAAGAGCAAATTCATGATCTGATGATCGAAGCGGATGATGCCCAGGCTCATATTGAAGAAATGCAGCAGCAACCCATACTCCCTGCTATACCCATAGTACCTGAAGAAGAAGAAGAAGAAGACCCAGAGGAAATTGAGGGTATTTCAGAGATTGATTCTGAGCATGGGGACCCTGTTATTAGTCCCTATCACTCTCTTTCTGGCAGTCAGTCTTCTGTAGGAAATTTCGACGATTTTTAGTAAATCGTCGACTTTCGAGATGTAATCTAAGGGAATGTAATAGTTTAAGTAGTCAAACCTCGCGCCATTTACTGTAACATAGATGGCCTATGTAGAAAACTTTCCCACATGTGATGTGGAGAACTATTTGAATCAGCAATGTAGTATAATTTCCGGTTTATCATCTTGTTCATTATCATTAATTCTGAGATGAGATGATTGTGCGGAATATATGCATTGTTTATGTCTTCTGAAATTGGGAGTAAGGATATATGGTTAATAATGGACATCTCCTTTATTTCAGATGGTTGGAGCTACACGGGGAACCCCGGAGGGTTTCCGGGCTGATCAGGCCAGTGGTTCTCAGCAACCGCCACCACCTCCTCCCAACCTTGCCGAAGTCATGGCTCGGCAAACGGAATTGCTTAATTTGCTAGTTCAAGCACAGCAGAATCAGCAGCATCAATTCCGAGGAGGCCGGGATGATCGTAATCCTCCTATGGCTAGTTACCAAGATTTCCTCAGTACCCAACCGCCTTTCTTCAGTAAGGCCGAGGAACCATTAGATGCCGATGCCTGGCTCCACATCATTGAATCGAAGTTCGCTCTCCTGACCATACCTTGTGCGGATTCTAGCAAGGCTTCTTTTGCTGCTCAACAACTTCGTGGTGCTGCTAGAATCTGGTGGGACAATTTTTATGCCATGCAACCTGCAGGGCATGTCATCACATGGGATGAATTCCGGGTCGCTTTCAGAGCGCATTATATTCCCGCGGGGTTATTGGAGCGAAAGCTTAACGAGTTCCTGGCTCTTATACAAGGTGCCAACACAGTTCTGCAATACGCACAGAATTTCAATCATATGTGCCAGTATGCCGGGTATCATGCAGATAATGATACTAAGAAACAAGACCGCTTCCGTCGGGGCCTGAACACCAAACTCAAAGAGCGCCTGAACTTTGTGAAGGCAAATACTTTTAGTGAGTTGGTTAACATGGCCTTAACTCAGGAAGACTGCATTGTGGCGCATTATGCCGAGAAGAAGCGAAAGAACCCTGCTGGGACCTCGAGTGCTCAACCACCGAGGTATCGGGTTGTTCCCAATACGCCGCCCAGAGCACTACAACGCAATGCCCCTACGGGAAGATTGGTTTTTAGGCCGCCTCAGCAGCAAGGAAGGTTCAGACCTCCTGTGCCACCGCAACAAGCACAACAATCTGGCCCACGGCCAAATATTCAGCAAGTGCCACAGAAAGGCAGCAACTATCGCTGCTACAATTGCGGAAGTGCGGACCATTTTATCCGAGATTGCCCGCGGCCTAAGAAACTTAATCAAGGGCAGAGCTCCACTCAGGGAAACCAGAATAAGGGAAAGAAGCCGGTGATGCAAGTCCGTCAGGGACGGATTAACTTCACCACTCTGGCGGAACTTCCAGATGGAGCTCCCGTCATGTCGGGTACATTTTCTATTTACCATAAACCAGTTGTTACTTTATTTGATTCCGGAGCAACACATAGCTTTATTAGTAGCAACTGTGGAACCCGACTAGGACTGGAATCTTGTTCTATCCAGGGGTCATATATGATCTCTACCCCTGGAGGAAAAATCACCTCCAACCAAATGAGTAGAAATGTACCACTTCAGTTAGGTAGTAAAGAAATCAAAACTGATTTGGTACTACTTAATTTAGAAGGTGTTGATGTCATACTTGGGACGAACTGGATGACAGAACATCGAGTACGGTTAGATATATCTTCCCGAATTATTGAAATTGATTCACCATATCGTGGGGCCGTTACTCTTTATCTGCCTCAGCCAGAATATTTGCATCCTTGTACTTATGCTATCACGGATATCAAAGTCAAAGATATTCCTATAGTATGTGAATACCCCGATGTCTTTCCCGACGATCTGCCTGGAATGCCACCAGATCGAGACATCGAGTTCATCATTGAACTTCAACCTGGCACTGCTCCAATTTCAAAAAGGCCGTATCGCATGCCTCCAAATGAGTTGGCAGAATTAAAAATCCAGCTCCAAGATCTTCTTGATAAGGGTTATATACGCCCCAGTGCTTCACCTTGGGGTTGTTCTTCTCTCTTTGTCAAGAAGAAAGACAATAGTCTGAGGCTATGTGTCGACTACCGTCCACTCAATGCGGTTACCATCAAAAATAAGTATCCTCTTCCCCGCATTGATATCTTGTTCGATCAACTAGCTGGAGCAAAGGTCTTTTCCAAGATTGACTTACGCTCTGGTTATCATCAGATCAAGATTAGGCCTAGTGACATTCCAAAAACGGCCTTCTCAACCAGATATGGACTTTATGAATATCTGGTTATGTCATTCGGACTTACTAATGCACCGGCATATTTCATGTATCTCATGAATTCTGTATTTATGCCGGAGCTCGATAAATTTGTTGTGGTCTTCATCGATGATATTCTGATCTAGTCCAGAACCAAAGAAGACCATGCTAATCATTTACGTGTCGTTCTTCAACGACTACGGGATCATCGCCTTTATGCCAAATTTTCAAAATGTGAATTCTGGCTGGATAGTGTGAAATTTTTGGGACATACTATTTCTAGTCAAGGCATATCGGTTGATCCAACCAAAGTTCAAGAAGTTATGGACTGGAATCCTCCCACTTCAGTCCATCAAATACGAAGTTTCCTTGGATTGGCAGGATATTATAGCCGATTCATTCCAGACTTCTCCAAGATAGCTAAACCCATGACTGAGCTACTTAAGAAAGAAGTTAAGTTCCGTTGGGATGATAAGTGTGAGGAAGCATTTCACACTTTGAGAAAACTTCTGACGACTGCTCCAGTACTAGCTCAGCCAGATAGTACCCAGCCTTTTGATGTCTACTGTGACGCTTCTGGAATTGGCCTTGGTTGTGTTCTTATGCAAAACAACCGGGTTATTGCTTATGCATCCCGAGCACTTCGAACTCATGAGCAAAATTATCCAACACATGATCTTGAATTGGCAGCAGTTATTCATGCTCTCAAGATCTGGAGACATCATCTTATGGGTGCTAAGTGTAACATTTACACTGACCATAAGAGCCTCAAGTATATTTTCACTCAAGCTGATCTAAATATGAGGCAAAGGCGTTGGTTAGAATTAATCAAAGATTATGACCTTGAGGTGCACTATCACCCGGGCAAAGCTAATGTGGTTGCGGATGCACTTAGCCGCAAGTCACATTGTCACTGCTTAACCATATCCACTTTTAATGACACTCTTTGCCATCAAATGCGGAGACTCAATCTTGAGATTATTCCCCAAGGTAGTTTAAACTTGATCTCCGTTGAGTCTACTTTGTGGGATGAAATCGTCATGTCGCAGCTACATGATGAGGGTGTCAAAATTATCAAATCCAAGCTATCCTAGGGAGAAGCTAAATATCGGTGTTTTCACACTGATCATCAAGAA
This sequence comes from Panicum hallii, assembly GCF_002211085.1. NCBI lineage: Eukaryota > Viridiplantae > Streptophyta > Magnoliopsida > Poales > Poaceae > Panicum > Panicum hallii. The sequence goes on along the minus strand of NW_020356215.1, from coordinate 74,696 downwards.
GTCCTATGGTTCAACGATCGAATTGTTGTGCCTAAAGATCATCAACTTCGTAAGCAAATCCTCGACGAAGCACATTTGTCCAAATTCTCTATTCATCCTGGTAGTACCAAAATGTATCAAGATCTTCGGCAATATTTTTGGTGGACCAGAATGAAGAGAGAAATTGCCAAATATGTGTCTGAGTGCGATACATGCCAGAGAGTCAAAGCCAGTCATCTCAAGGCTTCTGGTACACTTCAGCCATTACCCATTCCGTCATGGAAATGGGAAGACATTAGCATGGATTTCATTGTCGGTCTTCCCAACACATCTCAAAAACATGACTCCATATGGGTAATCATCGATAGACTTACAAAGACAGCTCATTTTCTTCCGGTGCATACCACTTACTCTGCTAAGAAGTATGCCGAAATCTATCTGGAACAAATCGTTCGATTGCATGGGGTTCCAAAAACTATTATATCTGATCATGGGCCCCAATTTATCGCACGATTTTGGCAGCAATTACAATCAGCTCTAGGGACTAAATTGATTCGAAGCTCTGCGTATCATCCCCAGACTGATGGGCAGACTGAGCGAGTTAACCAAATTCTTGAAGACATGCTCCGAGCTTGTATTATTCACTATGGTACAAGCTGGGACAAATGCCTTGCTCTAGCTGAATTTGCTTACAACAACAGTTATCAAGCTAGTCTTCAAATGGCTCCTTTCGAGGCGTTATATGGTCGCAGATGCCGAACTCCTTTAAGTTGGTCTGAGACCGGTGAACGCAAAATCTTCGGACCAAATCTAGTTATTGAAGCCGAAGATAAGGTTAGGATTATTCAATCTAATCTTAAAACCGCTCAGTCCAGACAAAAGAGCTATGCAGATAAAAGGAAGAAACCTCTGCAATTCCAGATAGGAGATTTTGTCTATCTCCGAGTATCTCCTACCAAAGGTGTCCAACGTTTCGGCATAAAAGGCAAGTTAGCACCTCGATATGTCGGACCCTTTGAAATTTTAAGCGTTTGTGGCCCAGTGGCTTACAAACTTCGTCTTCCATCTCAATGGGCGGCTATTCACGATGTCTTTCACATCTCTCAACTTAAGAAGTGTGTCAAAGTACCCACAGAAATCGTTGAGACAGGTGCCCTTGAGATTGAACCTGATTTGTCGTACATCGAACAACCTTTTCGAGTTCTGGATACTAAGGAAAGATTCACCAGAAGAAGGGCAGTTAAGATGTACAAGATCTTATGGGATCATCACACTGAAGAAGAAGCAACTTGGGAAACTGAGTCTTATCTTCAAAGGAATTTTCCAGACTTCCTGCAAACCAATCCCCAAATCTAATTATCCATTTCTGTTTAGCTTCGGAATCTCGGGACGAGATTCTTTTTAAGGGGGGAAGGCTGTGATATCCAGGAAGTTAGACAATTAGATGTTAAGTTTGGGTATAATATATGTAAGCAGGATATAGTGTATACAACTTGTACAAAGCAATAAGGGTATATTTGTAAATTATGAATTTTATAAATTCTTATGTGCAAGTGTGTGAAAATGTGCATAAGTGTCAAATTTCAGTTGGCTATAGAAAAGTAAAGAGCAAAGGTTAAATAGACACTAAGGAAAATAGACTTTATATGAAATTAAGGACCTTTGTGTAATTAATACAAACATATAAGGATTTACATGTGAAATGGTAAAAAGATAAAAGTAAAACTTAGTTTTACCTAAGGACTAAAGTGTAAAAAGAACTAGTAATGATGACTGCAGGAAAACTTGCAAAAAGACCCTAAGCATTAAAGCAATTTGTTTGAATTACGAGACAAAGTCTATAATTTGAATTGTGTTGTAAAGTTTAAAATAAAACTATATTCTTTGAGATTTTGAACTTGAACCTTAAAGCATTCTTGTAGGATTTGAAATTCTCTACAACTTTGCTTTAGACACTTTTCTCACTAGGCTTTTGTATCAACGGGAATTTTTCCTTTACAGAGGAGTCCCTGGAAGTTTCTAGATTTGCAAATCAGTCCTTCTGACCCTGACTGCCTTCTTCCTCCTCTGTCACGCATGCTTCCTCTCTGTTCCTCTCTGTTCTGTCTCTGCTTCCGCCGCTCATCGCCGGCACAACAGCCCGAGCACCACCTCCTGCTAAATTTTCTTCCACGCGTCGCTTCACAGCTCTACCACCGCTCCTAATCCCCGGCGCTGGCACTTCTACCGTGTGCCACGGCGTGCTGGTACTGCCAGCACCACCTGAGCGCCGGCATTTCCCTGCTCGCCGCCCCGCCGCGTGGAGGGAGCAATAGAGACCCCCGGAGCTCTATCTTGTGGGCGCATTAGTACCGCAAGAATCTCCTCAACCCATTCCTCCCCTTAGCTAGTCGTTTCCTTGGTCCTAGATACCGGAACGCCGTCGCCGTTCTTCCCCAATCCCGGCAAGCTCGGCGCCACCGCGGGCCCGCTCCTGCAACCCTCCTCCGCCCGAACCACCATTACTGGAAGCTGTCTCTTAGTCCACTGAAGCTATTGGACCAGAACCGTATAGCCCAACTCGCCCGGCGCGCCGCCGTCAAGCTTTTCCCCGCCGCCGGCCATCTGCTCTCCGCGGGCAGACCTCTACACGACCCTAGAAGCCTAATCGAGCCCCTCCCGAGGTAGCCCCCGATCTCCTCTCGCTAATCCCCCTCTTCTCCCCCACTATTGCGACCCGAGCATCACGGATTTGGCCGGTCAAATGCCGCCGCCCTTCTTTGACTACGGCCAGGGACTCCATTGGAGAAGACAGTGAAGTTTCAGGGGGTTTTGTGCTAAAGCTAGGGGCTGTTTTGTAAATCTTATTTGAGATCTCTGCTGTGAACTTTGAAAATGCGTAGAAAACAGTAGAAAAATCAGAAAAATACGAAATTGGTTGGGTTAGAAACCTTATGCTGAGCTCTGCAACTTTTATTTTATAACCATGCCATGAAAGTGCATAGTTTATTCTGGATTTTAAATGCTAGTAAAAGGATGCATTAATTAAATCTTGTGAACCATAGCCTTGTTGCTGTTAGTTTTTGGAGCATGTGTTGTAGGTAATGTAAATAGCTCTGTGTAAATTTTTGAGGCCTAGATCAGCTCTCTAACTAGAGTATTTGATTACTTTTGTTATAAGTTAATAAAAGCTTGGCAATTAAATTTCAGAAGTATCTATGCATATTTAGGAATGAAATTTTTGCTATAGTTTAGTCTTTATGAGTGTGATATAACATAAAAATTTGAGAAACAGAAATCTAACATAACTTGAGTTATAAATTTCAAACTTAGATTTCAAGATAAATCATAAATAATCATTAGAATGCATGAAAATTTGTGAACTTTTCTGGAATGCTAGACTTAAAAAGTTTATGATGTCTTTAAGTTTTGAACCCTAATATAAAACTCTAGTTATAGTTATACCTTGAAATTTCAAATCTTGATCTTGTTTAAAATTAAGTAAATTATTAGTTATTGTATAAAATGTCTAGATTAATGTTATTTCAAATAAACCCCTTTAGGGTAATTTTCATAAGTATTAATTTAATTTTACTAAATTATAATTTGCCTAAGATTAATTCAAAGTTAACCATAATAAAATAATAACCTAAAGTTAATTACAATATTTAACTAATCAATGGGAATTGCTAAATGTGTGTAGTGTTGCTTAAGGTAATTAAATACACTACCTAATATAGTTAAGTTGGATGTTTAAGGTAACCCACCCCACTTGCCTAACGAGACTAGTTAGTTTAATTAGTACTCGATAAATGACTGCCCAGTACATGGTAGTTAGATTATCGTCGTAATGTAATGTTTCTTCAGTTGGATTGCAACTTTATTGTGAATTAATATAAACATATACATGTGCATTCCATAACATATAACTCTGCATCTCATATAGACTCGACCACTCTCGCTGACGGGGATTATCAGCTGATCCCGGAACAAGAAGAAGGTTATTCTGAAGACCCCGGGACTCTCGTCGCGGATTTCTCTGAAGCCCCGAACCAAGGTTCAGAAGAAAATATTTTGACTAACCCCAACCCCACCAGCGAAGGCAAGTCCCGGACATAACCCCTACCTTATTACACTGCAACCTATATTATTTATATATATCTCTTTATGCATTAGGTTCTTAGGAGTTGTTTGGAAACTTAGTTGCATTATTCTAGGAACCAATGTATTGAACACTGGAACTGGAGTCCGACTAGCTGCTCTGCTTATAGGCCCGGTAGAAGTCGAGTGATTTCCTGTCCCTCGCGCGATATAGGAGTTGTAATGTTTACATTCCTGTTATCACTATAAGGATGACGGACGGGAGTTGTGAGGTATCATGGTCAAGATGATACCCCGTCTGTTTTGATGAATTTGATAAGGTCGCAGTGTGTGGTAGCGGTGGTTAAGCGTTTGAAAGTACTAGCCACATGCCGTGAAATATGGTAAGCGGTAAGCTTAGTAACCGATCGGCTCGAGGAGTGGACATACCACCCACCACATGTATTTGCTTCTTTTGGTTACTTTGTTCGACGTGTAGGCATATGTGTTGCTGGGCAACCAGGAGTACGGGTTTTGTAGTCGCGCTACAGACGTACTTCCTGCACTTTGGATGTGCATATGACCTGCAGTCGCTTGTGGTGGCCCTGATCCACGAGTCGGAATGAAAGGCAAACGGTTGCTTCGGAATGACCCTGTGGCGTTCCAAGCGTGTGTGTTAGGTTTACCTTGCAAGGGTTGAATCTCGATTCAGAATCGTCCGCCTCTCACGATGTATGAGACTGCTTATCCCCTTTATCACATAGAGTAACAAGAGTAATTATGTGATTATTAAAGATGATGTTTGAGTAAAGATTCTACCATGTTTGGATAGCTATAGGTGCTTACCTAGAATGGTTAAACAACTAGAATCTGAAAGCTAAAAATTGAAAATAAGGATCTACTCTTTGTTGCTTTTCAGCTGAAAACCTTAGCCAAAGCTAAAAGTCATCATGAGTCTAGTTATGGGCTAAGATATACCCAATTCCGGGTAAGTCTTGCTGAGTATTAGTATGCTCAGCCTTGCTTTGTTAATTTACTTCAGGTAACCCTTCTGATGAGCCAGCGTTCATTACACCGTGGCCCTACCCTTTGCCTGATGGTTGGTCCGTGGAATGGGATCCGTCCCCGGCCAACACAGACCCCGCCGAGTGATATTATGCCAGGGCTAGCATAATATCTGTAATGACGCCGTGTATATCAACTCCGCTTTTCAAATTCCGCTGCTTTAACTAGAAACTTGAACTTGTGTTGTAATAAACTCTCCTCAGTGAGGACAAATGTTATTTTGTACATTTTTGTAATATAACTGCCTGTGGTGTAAATTATTTTGTCATTATATCTCTGGACTCACCTTCGTGTGAGGTACCTTGTTGGATCCTGAGTTCGGTGGTTTATCGGGACGTTACCCGACAGACCAATAGTATTATACCGTTTGAAGTACGAGTTAGCCCTCCAGGGAGGACTAGCGTACTTGAGCCGGTATAATTCAGGTTGGTTCTGCCACAGCTACTTATCGACGTTTATTGATTCATTTAAAATTAAGACTGTCGGTCATGTAATAAAGTACTATTATACTCTATTTCGTTATGGCATTGATGCTGTAATCACTTGTGACGTCAATCTTATGTGTGAAACTTGATCCTGGCGCACATATGAGATGCATTCGATTGTCCTTCTTAAATCAGGTGTGACAGAAGTGGTATCAGAGCTAGGTTGACTGTAGGACGTTAGCCTAGCTAGTAATGGTTGATTTTTAAGTCTTATCTTGCTTAGTAATCAAGCCTCTGCCTGCTTGCTTTTGAAAACTGCTTATTTCTTGATTATGTTACTACCTTTTTCCCCTTGAAGTCATGCTTGTCTTGCAAGTGTGTTGATGTTTTAGAAAAATGCTATCTTGCTTTAAGGTCACCCATAGCATTTTTCTAAATGTCCTCTATCTTGCGCTGCCCTCACTTTTGTTACAGATGGCCAGAAACAAGCAGACTGCTCGTAAGAGCACCCGTGGACCACCGCATCCGATTCATCACTCACAGGAGGTGTCTGACCCAGAGGATGACTACTACTACTACGATCATTCCAATGGGGGATGGGTGGACACCGACACTGAGGAGGAGCCCATGGAGTTGCTAGAGGACCATCCAGAGGTCTCAAGTGGCAGCAATGAGGGTCCTGCAGGAGGAGATTGTGCTGATTCGGGTGCCGCAGATGGAGATGAGGATGAGGGTGGTGATGATGACTCTGGTGCACCAGGAGATGACGACGACGATCTAGATGATGATCCAGAGCCAGCCGCCGCCACAAACCCACCACCACCTGAGCCTCACTATGAGAAGCAGATACTTCACTTGGACTCTGCTGAGGGTCCATTCCCCGCACTTCTCTGGAGGGCCATGCAGAGGATTGGCTTTCTGCGGAAGTCGCATTATGAGGCCCACTTGTTCAGGAATGCACAGCAGGAGGAAGAGTGGTTGGTGGTAGTGTTGATCTTTGTCCCGGATGAGAGACCTGGCTGCTGGGTGGAGTACTCCAAGCACATTGACGAGGTGCCTAGGAGGACCTTGGAGGCAGGGACTAGTGAAGCTGCCAGGAGAGCACTCTACTACCTTTGCCACGCTTACAAGGATGAGCTCCAGGGCACTGAGTTTCAGCAGTTTCCACGGCGCAAGAGGGGAGCTACTTGTGCGTAGATTCCTGCCCCACCCCTGGGGAAGGGAGCCTGCTCATGGACACTACACAGGAGCTGGTCGCCGCTCTCAGCACGGATCTAGACGCAGCCGGGGTAGAGATCCAGGAGGTCAAGAAAAGCTGATGAAGACCATCAAGGAGAAGGCAATTTTGGAGGCTTGGCTGAGGGGAGATCCAGTGTTACCCCCGAAGTACGACAGTGATGAGCCGAGGGAGTACTTGCCTGAGTCACCCCCTCGCAAGCGCGTTCACTACGGAGAGCCCGGCTACAGCACCAGCTATCATTAGAGAGGATAGATTTAGGAATTAAGATAGGAGTATATTTTCTTTCTAGGTAGGAGTTTCTAAGAGTCTTTTGTAATCGCTAGTTCGAACGATCTTAATAGTGTGTTAAACTAGATTAATGTGAAGGTGTGCTTGGTTTTGTGAAAATGGTGTGATTTGGATCTTTGTAATGATTGCGATAGGTTGTGGAGTGATGACCATAATCATATCAAGTTATTAATACAAATAGATAGTTTAGTAAAATTTTAGGGATGTCTACTTCTTTACAATCTTTATCTTACCCTTGTTCCTACCCTTTTTCCATGATTGATTTCATGAGTCTCCTTTTTCTAACCCAATCAGATGGTGAACACCAGGGCCGGGTCAGGAGTTGATCAGCCTGCAGTGCCGCGATGGAGGACGCGCAACAACACCAACCCCGATCCGCAACCAAGCCAACCACACCAGGCGCCACCCGTAGGGATGGAGCAGTTTCTCGCCGCCCAGACTCAGCCGCTGACCAACATGGCGAACACTATCACCAACATGCAGGTTCAGATGAATCAAGCACCACCACCACCTCCACCGCCAACTAGAGACAGGCTCAGGGAGTTCATGAGTCACAAGCCTCCCACATTCTCTCACTCACCGGATCCACTTCAAGCTGATGACTGGATCAAGATAGTGGAGAAGATGCTCAACCTCGCCTAGTGCACCGACAGGGAGAAGGTCCTTTACGCCTCAGGCAAACTGGAAGGTACCGCCGCAGATTGGTGGGATGCTTACACAGCAGCTCATGACAACCCCGACACCATCAACTGGCAGGAGTTCAGAAGTAAGTTCAGGGAGTAGCACATACCCAAGGGCCTGATGAAGCTCAAGAAACAAGAGTTCCTTGCATTAAAACAAGGGACAATGTCCATGAGCGAGTATCAGGACAAGTTCATCCAACTATCTCATTACGCCCCTGCAGATGTAGCAGATGATGAGGAGAGGCAGGATCACTTCAGGGAGGGTCTGATTGGTCCTATCAAGTATCATTTAATGGTGCACACCTTTGACAATTTCCAGAAGATGGTGGACAATGCCATCATGGTGGAGCATGCTCGCAAGGAGATAGGTGAATAGAAGAGGAAGTACGAGTCGTCGACGCAGTCCAGCAACAATGCACGTCCTCGCTTCAACCCCCCGCAAGGCACACCATTCCGCACAGGAAAACAAGGAGTCAATTACTGGCAGAACCAATACCAACGTCCCAACCAGCAGAGTCAGCAGCAGCAGACGCAGCAGGTTGGTCAGTTTGCACCACATCCCAATTTCCTCCAGAATCGTCAGAATACTCCTACTGGGACGCCGGTGAGAAGCAATAACCCAGTTTCCACTGGAGGTCACACGTGCTTTAGGTGTGGTGAGCTGGGGCATTATGCCAATGGGTGTCCCAAGAAAAATACTCAGAATCCTCCCAGCCAGTTTAACAACAGTGGACAGAGGCAGACTCCGCAGCAGTAGCAGCAGCCCAGAAACAACACGCAGACGCCCCAGAGCAACAAGGGTCAGCAAAACTACGTTCGCGGGCGTGTGAATCATGTGGCCGCGAAGACCGCTCAGGAGGCTCAGGACGTTGTGTTCGGTATGTTCCTAGTCAACTCTGCCCCTGCATCAGTTTTGTTTGATTCCGGTGCATCGCATTCTTTTATTTCTGCTCAGTTTGTTGCAAAACATGGCATTCCCATGCATTCTATGTAAAACCACATGCTAGTTAGTTCACCTGGGGGAAATATGTGGGCCATGTATCAGTGTCTTGGAGTCAGTTTCAAAATTGTGGGTAGAGAATTTTGTGCCAATTTTATAGTGCTGGAATCCAAGGGAATAGACGTCATACTCGGGATGGGATGGCTGAGCAAGGTTGATGCAGTAATTCAGTGTGCCAAAAGATCGGTACTTCTCACTAGCCCAGAAGGTGAAAGATTTGAGTTCATTGCAACACTCCCGTCAGCAGCAGATTGTGCAGTGAATCAGTTGAAGATAAATTTGATTGAGGACATCAGAGTTGTCAGCGAGTACCCGTATGTCTTCCCTGATTTGCCAGGTATGCCCCTGAATGTGACATTGAATTCATCATAGATCTTCTACCTGGTACTGCACCTATTGCTAAAAGGCCATATGGAATGCCAGTGGGTGAATTAGAAGAACTTAAGAAACAGCTAAAAGAATTGTTAGATAAATAGTTCATTCGTCCTAGTTCTTCACCTTGGGGCGCACCTGTAATATTCGTTGAAAAGAAGGATGGTACACAGCGGATGTGTGTTGACTATAGGGCCTTGAATGAGGTGACCATCAAGAACAAGTATCCATTGCCGCGTATAGAAGACTTGTTTGATCAGTTGAAGGGAGCTAAAATATTCTCCAAGATTGATTTGAGGTCAGGGTATCACCAGCTGAGGATACGACCCTTAGATATTGCCAAGACAGCTTTCACTACCAGATATGGGCTATATGAGTACACAGTCATGTCGTTTGGATTGACTAATACTCCAGCTTACTTCATGTATCTGATGAATAAGGTGTTCATGGAGTATCTTGATAAGTTTGTGGTGGTATTCATTGATGATATTCTGGTGTACTCCAGGAATGAGGAGGAACATGAGGAGCATTTGAGACTTGTTTTGCAGAAACTCAGGGATAATCGGTTGTATGCGAAGCTCAGCAAGTGTGAATTCTGGTTGGAGGAGGTCTCATTCCTTGGCCATGTTATCACCAAGGGAGGTATTGTAGTAGACCCAGGGAAAGTTAGAGATGTGCTGAATTGGAAGCCACCTACGACTGTGTCGGAAATCCGAAGTTTCTTAGGACTCGCAGGATATTATTGGAGATTTATAGAAGGCTTCTCTAAGATAGTGAAACCTCTTACTTCACTACTAGAGAAAGACAAGAAGTTTGAATGGTCAGAGGCATGTCAAAACAGCTTTGATGAGTTGAGAAAAAGGCTGACGACCACACCAGTGTTGACTATGCCCGATATCCACAAGAGTTTTGACATTTATTGTGATGCTTCTAAGCAAGGTCTTGGCTGTGTGTTGATGCAAGAGGGACATGGGATTGCATATGCGTCCCGTCAGTTGAGAAAACATGAGCAGAACTATCCTACACATGACTTGGAGCTAGCAGCAGTGATACATGCTCTGAAGATATGGAGGCATTATTTGCTGGGTCACAAATGCCAGATATACACCGACCATAAGAGCTTGAAGTATATCTTCACTCAGAATGACCTCAACCTGAGACAGTGAAGATGGTTAGAGCTCATCAAGGATTATGATCTGGAGATACACTATCACCTAGGGAAGGCAAATGTGGTTGCTGATGCCCTGAGTCGCAAGAGTTATGTGAATGCGATCATGGTTAGCCAGATGCCTCGGGAATTGTACAAGGAATTTGAACGACTCAACCTGGGGTTCGTCACTCATACGGAGGGGATCACTATAGAAGTGGAACCGACTCTAGAACAGGAAATACGGAAGGGTCAGATTGAGGATTCTAAGATTCAGGAGATAAGGGAGATGATAAAAGCAGGCAAGGCACCTGACTTCACTGAAGACGAACAAGGAACGGTGTGGTTCCACAAGAGGATATGTGTGCCCGATGGGGGTCACCTTCGAGAGAAAATTTTACAGGAAGCTCATGACTCAGCCTATTCAATTCATCCCGGCAGTACTAAGATCTATCAAGATTTGAAAGAAAGGTATTGGTGGTATGGCACGAAAGGTGACGTTGCAGCTCATGTGGCATTGTGTGATGTGTGTCAGAGAGTTAAGGCAGAACATCAGAGACCAGCCGGATTGTTACAGCCCTTGAAGGTGCCAGAATAGAAATGGGAAGAAATTGGTATGGATTTCATTGTGGGATTGCCATGTACACGGGACAGGTACGACTCTATATGGGTTATAGTGGATCGTTTGACCAAGGTGGCACATTTCATTCCGGTGAAAACCACCTACACAGGGGCATGATTGGCAGAGTTGTACATCTCTCGAATTGTGTGTTTGCATGGGGTACATAAGAAGATAGTATCAGACAGGGGTACTTAGTTCACGTCTCGATTCTGGCAGAAGTTGCATGAGTCAATGGATACGAAGTTGAATTTCAGCTCCGCTTATCATCCGCAGACTGATGGGTAGATAGAAAGGACGAATCAGGTGTTAGAGGACATGCTCAGAGCTTGTGCATTAAAACATCGAGGCAGTTGGGATAAAAGCTTACCGTTCGTAGAGTTCTCTTACAACAACAGTTATCAGGCCAGTTTAAAGATGGCCCCGTTCGAGGCATTGTATGGCAGGAAGTGCAGGACTCCGTTGTATTGGAGTGAGATAGGTACAGGTTGTTCGGGCTTGAGATCATTAAAGAGGCTGAAAGACAGGTACAGGTTGTTCGTGAGAACCTGAAGGTGGCTCAGTCGAGGCAGAAAAGCTATGCAGATACTCGACGACGAGAGTTGACCTTTGAGGAAGGGTATTACTTGTATCTGAAGCTGTCACCTATCTGAGGTTTGTGCAGGTTCAAGGTCAAAGGGAAACTGTCGCCTCGTTACATTGGTCCATTCAAGATCCTAGAACGGAAAGGCGAGGTGGCCTACCAACAAGAGTTACCTGCACGGTTATCAGACGTGCACAATGTGTTTCATATCTCACAGTTTAAGAAATATTTGAGGGTACCCGAGGAGCAGTTGCCACTGGAGGAACTGGATGTGTAGGAGGACATGACTTATGAGGAGCACCCGATCAAAATACTGGACACAACAGAAAGAATTACCTGGAGTAAGAGAATACGGATGTGTAGGGTTCAGTGGAGTCACCATGCAGAGGATGAGGCTACTAGGGAACGAGAGGACGAGTTACAGGCAGAATTTCCCCAGCTTTTGCTAGCCCAACCGAATCTCGAGGACGAGATTCCTTTTAAGGGGGGTAGGTTTGTGACACCCTAAATTTCCAAACTAGAGGTTTAAATTAAAGTTGGTTAGTTGATATTTAGAATTCACAATATTTAATTTAAACCCTTTTGAATTTAGAATGGTTATAGTGAACTAAAAGTATTTTTATTTATCTATAAAAATAAATATAAGGAGATATAGGGTTTGTGCATTTCATGCCTCATTGCATTGTTTTAGTGTTTGCTTTTCTTTTGAATTTAAACTTCAAACTCAAATTCATTTGCATTTGGATAGCATATAAAATTTCCCCCTCTTTCTTCCCCTTGGGCCCAGCCCACCTGGCCCACTCCTTCCCCTTCTCTTTCTTTCCTTTCCCCCTTCGCAGCCCGGCCCACAACCTTCTCTCTCTTTCCCTCTCCCTCCTCTCCCGCACGTGGCCCACGCGGGCGCTCAGCCCACCAGCCGAGCGCCCCCTCCTTTTCCCTCTCCCCCACTTCTTTCCTCCTCCCTGGGCCGGCCGCGCGCCTCGGCCCGTTACCACCCCCCGCGCCCCTCTCTCTCTCTCTCTCTCTCTCTCTTCCCGACCCATGGGGTCCGCCCGCCAGGGTCGTCCCTGACCTCGAGCCAAGCTCGGGCTCAAGGTCGGGTCGGACGCGGCACCCCCCGGCCGCTCTCTGCCTCGGGCTCGCACGCCCAGGCGCCTCCGCGGCCCCCTATAAGAGCCGCCCCAAACCCTAGGGGTTTTTCCCCAAGCCGCAACCGCCTCGTGCCCCTAAGCCCTAGCATCCGCGCCCTCCGCCGCCGCTATTGCCACCCGCGCCTCAGGCTGTCGCCGCACCGCCGCTCCATTCCCGCTCGCCGTCGAACGACCGCCCCCGGAGCACCACGTGGTGGTGAGAACCCTCACCGGCCCTCTTTTCCCTCCCCCGTGGCTTCCCCGTGGCCGCACGAGCTCGCCGGAGCTCCCGAGCCGCCGCTCGCCGTCGCACCGCCGCCACGGCCGATTCCACCGCCCCTGAATGCCCTAGATCGATTCCCCACGTCGCCCTCTACCTCCCCGTCCAAATCCGAGCCGAAACCGAGCCGAGAAATGCGTTTCGCGTTGTCTCCGGCGAAGCTCCGCCACCTGTCGCCGTTCCGGCCTCGCCGCCGGCGTCCCGCCGCAGCCCCTAGCCGTTAGCCCCGTCGCCGCCGTCGGATCTCGATCCAACAGCCCAGATCCGATCTAACCCCGGGTCAATAGATTAGGGTACCGGTCAACCGTGGCATTTTTCCAGTTTAGCCCTTAAGTTTTCCGAAAATCAACCCGCAATCCTTTCCAGTTCAAAAGTAAGCGCGGATAGGTCCTTTTCTTTCTGTTTAGGCCCTGTAGTTTTCCAAAATAGAACCCTCCGTCCAATATCCCTCTGTTTTACGTTCTAACCCCTCTGTCTATGGTTTAATTACAATCTAGCCCTCGGTTTCTTCTGTCAGAGCTCTTTTAGATTCAAAACTATTACAAATAGGTCCCTGGAACCATGTTTTAGCCCTAATTTCTTCGTTTTAACTCCGATTTCACCGATTCTTGCGCTCATGCGATCCTTGCAGCATGAGCAGTAACTTTTAAGGTTATTTTGTTCTGTTTTTATTGATTGGTGTACTGTTCTTATTTTATTTTATTTGTTTGATTGTATGTGCTTGGGTGTCGCGATAGACGGTATGCAGTTCGAGGATCCGCAGGGCCAAGACTTTGAAGACGTTCCCGAGCAGCAGCAGTTGTTTGAAGAAGGCAAGTGGTCCTTGATCATATTCCAGTCCTAATCAATTACAATTACACACATTTACTTTATATGCATGCATGTGTCTAGAATATGATGGATCCCAAATTAAGGATATGCCTAGTCTGATTTAATCTTCCTTGATTAACCTGGGTTATTACCTTTATGATGTAGCTACGCTAGTTGCAAATACTTAGAACTTGGTTGGTTAACCTGAAAGTCACGCTTCATTGGTCTACTCATGTTCTGGGATACTTTTATGGTGATAATTAAGATCATTGCATTAATTGGAACATGGAGAACCACCGAGGAAAATAGTGCAAACACAATACTATATGGCTCTGATCTTGGCTAAATAATTAGAAACTTTGGCTTGTGACAATCTTACCGAAAGGGCAAGAGGGGTTGCAACGACGGGGTATAACTCCGTCCTCTTGAGGCACATGGCTATGTGATCCTTGACTAAGGTATTTCCTTATTGGGGAGGGTTATGACCGCTTTGACTTGAAATCTTAGCGGATTGTCATAAGTTAGGGAATCTTTGTAAAGGCGTCATAGTGAATCCCTACCACTCACCTCGGAAGTGTTTAAGGGCCTTGCAAACCCGGGCATCAAGGGAAACATGAATTGTGGGTAAAGTATACAACCTCTACAGAGTGAAAACTGATATATCAGCCATGCTCACGGTTAAGAGCGGCTTGGACCCTCACATGATAATTAAACTTAAAGATGATCTAAATCGCTGGTTCTGTTTATTTATCTCTGTGTTGTGGATTGATTCACCTCAGCTAGTTTATTTAAGGGCTGGTATATACTTACATTTAGCTAATGTGTCACACCCGATTTATAAGAACATAAATCGAGCAATCATATATGCGCCAGGATGAAGTCACGCATATATACAACAGATCATCAAGATATCACAACACATGTCAGGAATAACATTAATATAAATCATAAATGAATCATAAATGAATTATTTTATTACAACCGAATCAAGAATCGGTTCAAGGGTTGCGGAAGCGTAAAAGAGATACATAAAGAGCTGGGCGCCACAGGGACGTCGACTGGGAGACAAACGCCTAGAAGTCGTCGAAGCCGCTGACGTAATCCTCCACGTTGCCGGGCACTGAGCAGCAGTCGAAAATGTCCGGAATAGAACAGAAGAGTAGAGAAGCAAGTGTGAGTACAAACTAGTACTCAACAAGTATAACACGAGTATGAGGCTCTAAGGTTAGCTGACTCAACTGCATTAGCTTTTAATCTTGGCAAATTTTATTAAAGCTAATTACTACAGGTGGATGAATTACCATAACCCAATTACATAATAAATTAGTCAGTATTAATTAAGAACTACTGAGAACCATCCAACCAAAACCACCCGGGGAATCTCCCTAATCAAAGGTGGATAACCCCACTAATCAAAAGGAGGATCTGGGCCGCTCATGACTGTGAGCACAGCTGATATATCAGTTTTACACTCTCGAGAGGTTGCACAACTTTACCCACAAGTCGTGAGCTACACTAGTTGTTCATCACACTTCCTTAGGTGAGACGGCTAGCAAGCGCACTACGAGACCGTTACAAAGGATCACGTTGGTAAGGTGTAACCGCTAAGGATTCTGGATCAGCGACGATGGGGCCCACCTCCGGGGGTACAAGACACACAGCACAGACCAAGCCGGAGGAGCAGGGACCATTGAAGCTTACCACCCCTCTTGCCCACGCAGGTAAGTTACTCCCGAACCAACACGACCTAATTAGTAAGTCAAGACCGTTCCATTCCAGTCTTGTGGTTGCGCGGTTGTCCCAGGTTGTCGCTCTATGAACCAGACCTTATGGAGAGTGGCCAACCAAGCACTAAGCACCGTGCTGGCCCCCTAAACCATGTTTCTAACAAAAACATCTTTTAAGGACGCACAAACCACTCAAGCACACAGCACAGAGGGTCGGCTCCAGAATTAAGTTGCATAAGACCATTAATCAAATTAATTAAAAAGGATCCAGATATGTTATAGCGCAGCAACCTAGCACAACTAACCAAAAATGCAACCCATAGGATATATATAAGGATATAAAGGTGGCTAGGAAGTCCTTATAGGTATACAGTATTAAAATGCAGTATGAAATTGTAGTTAAAAGTGATAGGAGGTTCATGTTATACTTGCCTTCCTCGTACTCTCCCGGCTGCTGCTCGAACTGCTCGGAAGATGGCTGTTCCTGGTACTGCTCCGGTGGCTCGACGTCTACTCACGATCGTAACAGCAAGACATGGGCCACACATGCACACACATGCAAACAATAGCAAAATATAAGCAACAGTACACCAAGAAAATCAAACAGCACATAAAACTGGCCTAAAACTATTCTACGCGTTACAACGCTCGCGTGGATATAAAGAACACCTAAAACGGAGCTAAAACACGAAAACTACGCTCGAAACAAGATCCAGGGACCTATTTGTAAGAAAAAATAGGGCAACCAGGGCTTCTGGACAAAACCCGGGGACCTAAACGTAATTAAACCCTAGACTTGGGGGCTAACTCATGAAAACTCTGGACCTGGACTGCGGGTACTAATCCCTGAAAGCGCGGGGGTCTAAATGAAAAAAAACTGGACTTAACTGCGAATACTTTTTAACTACACGGGAGCGCGGGTTTATTCTTGGAAAACGCAGGGTCTCTTTAACAAAATGCCAAGGCCGAACCGGTACTTTCTTTTCTGGTCCCTCGGATCTGGATCGGGCGGCTGAGACTTAACTCTCTAAGCGAAGGGGTACGCGTGGATTCCGTCCGCTGGATCTTCATCCGATGGCTCCCATCCAAACCCACTGCGATCTAATCCTGGTCACTGACTACAGATCGGACGGCTGGGGGATTTGGGGACACAGGTGGCGGCGCTATCTCTCCGGTGACAAATCCCGCGGCGGCGCTTCGCCGGCGCAGGCCAAATCCGATCCTCCGGAGGTCAATGCGAGTGGGGCTTGAGCCTAAGAGAACTAGGGGAACAGGACGAGCACGTCTGGGTACTCAGGACGGCCAGTCCGAGCTCGACCGCGATCTGCCACGGTGAGGAGTGGCTCTGCGCCACGGGGTTCACCGGGACGGCGCTCCAACCTCGGAAACTTGTCACAACCCACACTAGCTGGACCAACACCGAGAGGGGGTGGTGGTGTTCCTCACCGTGGGCTCGAGACGGGCGGAGGTGCGGCGAAGGAGTACCCTCGGCGGCGAGCAGGCGGCGGAGGCGGCCGGCGATCGTGGGAAGGCGGCTGCAGAGGGGTTCCGGGCCTCTGGGTTGCGGGGACCGATCCGGGGGGCCCCTGTGAAGGTGGCTAGGGGGTTAGGAAGGCCTGAAATGCACCGGTGGCGGGGAACTAGAACGCGGCGGCACTTACCGACGATGGCCAACGACGGCAGCGGCCCAAATCGAGCGGCTGATAGGCGGTGCGGGGCTCGGTTGTGCTGGGGATCTTGGCGGCGGCTTAGGGCAGCCCGAGAGCGCGGCTACAGATAAGAAAGGGGAGGGCCGGCAACCTCGGCGTGCGGGCCACCGATCCAACGGTGCCGCGCATCCCGCAGGCGGTTGCCGCTTGAGCCTCACCCGAGCTCGGGCAACTTCCAGAGGGTTCTAGGCGGGGTGTAGAGTGGGGGAGTGGGCCCAGGGGGAAAGCAGCGGAGCGGGACCACGCCCAGGGACGGGTGGCCGGGCCGGCGGGGAGAGAACAGGGGAGAGGTGCGGGGGGAAGAAGAAGCGCCTGACCGGTGGGACCGGCCTGGCAACGGGAGAAGGGAGGGAGAGCGGCCGTGAGCGGCTGCTTGCGTGAGGAGAGAAGGGCCGGCTCGGCTGGGCCGTGGAGAGAAAGAGAGAGAGAGGGAGAGGCGCTGGGCTGGGGAAAAGGTGGGTCGGGGCGCGGCCCACGCGGGGGAAGAGAGGAAAGAGGGGAGAGAGCTGGGCCTCGGGTGGCCCATGCGGGAGAGAGGGGAAAGGGAGGCTGGGCTGGGCCAAGGCTGCTGGGTTGGGCTGCCTACTTTTGTTCTTTTTCCTTTCCTTCTTTTGTTTTTCTAACTCACTAATTCAAACAATTCTAATTGAATTCAAATACGATTTGAATTCAAACCTATACACTCACCACAAATAAAACCATGCTGCGGCATGAATGCACAAACACTTTAATCCTATGATAAATTTTATTTTCTTGCGTTATAATTTGCTTTAAATACCACAAAAATTAAAGAAATGCCTAGAAAATTTATTTAAGCCCAAATAAATTCATTAAAATTAAGGGAAATTACATTAGGGTGTTACAAACCTACCCCCCTTACAGGAATCTCGTCCCGAGATTCAGATAGGCTAGCTAGCAAAGAGATCGGGGTATGTATTCCTTAGCTCATCTTCTCGCTCCCAAGTAGCCTCATCCTCCGTGTGGTGACTCCACTGAACGCGGCACATCTTGATCTTCTTGTTTCTGGTAACTCTCTCAGACGTCTCCAGAATCTTCATCGGATGCTCGATATAGGTCAGATCCTCCTGCAGATCCCACCCTTCCATCGGTGCTTGCTCTTCTGGCACTCTCAAGCACTTCTTCAGCTGAGACACGTGAAACACATCGTGCACTCCTGAGAGATTGAGAGGCAACTCCAAACGATATGCCACCTCACCTTTCCGTTCCAACACCTTGAACGGACCAATGTATCGAGGAGCAAGCTTCCCTCGTACATTAAACCTGCGGATTCCTCTCATCGGCGAGACCTTCAGGTATACATGGTCACCCACTGCAAAGGTCAAATCTCGACGACGCACATCCGCATAGCTCTTTTGACAAGTCTGAGCGACCCTCAGATTCTCTCGCACCTGCTGTACCAGCTGTTCGGCCTCCTCAACAATATCCGGACCAAACACCTGCCTCTCGCCAACCTGATCCCAATACAGTGGAGTCCTGCACCTTCGACCGTACAAGGCCTCGAAAGGGGATTTCTTCAGACTGGCCTGGTAACTGTTGTTATAAGAAAACTCCGCATACGGCAGGCATTTAACCCAGCTGGTACCATACTGAATAGCACAG
The DNA here is from genome assembly GCF_002211085.1 of Panicum hallii. Classification (NCBI taxonomy): domain Eukaryota; kingdom Viridiplantae; phylum Streptophyta; class Magnoliopsida; order Poales; family Poaceae; genus Panicum; species Panicum hallii. The sequence goes on along the minus strand of NW_020356215.1, from coordinate 55,960 downwards.
GCTCGAAGCATATCCTCCAACACTTGGTTGGTTCTCTCTGTCTGCCCATCTGTCTGAGGATGATAAGCAGTACTGAAGCGCAGCTTCGTATCCAACGACTCGTGCAACTGCTCCCAGAACTGTGAAGTGAACTGAGATCCTCGATCAGATATAATCTTCTTTGGAACACCATGCAGACAGACAATCCTGGAGATGTACAACTCTGCGAGTCTAGCACCGGAGTAGGTAGTGTTCACCGGAATGAAGTGAGCAACCTTCGTCAACTGGTCCACTACTACCCATATGGAATTGTACCCTTTCTGAGTACGAGGCAAGCCAACAATGAAGTCCATAGTGATCTCCTCCCATTTCCACTCTGGAATCTTCAACGGCTGCAATAACCCTGCTGGCCTCTGATGCTCTGCCTTGACACGCTGACAAGTGTCACAGATAGCCACGTACTCCGCAAGAACGCTTCATTCCATACCACCAGAATCGTTCCTTGAGATCATAATACATCTTCGTGCTGCCTGGATGAATGGAATATGCCGTATCATGAGCCTCACTCAGGATCAGCTTCCTGAGATCTCCTACATCCGGCACACATATACGACCCTTGTACCACAAGGTACCCTGATCATCCTGTCTGAAATGAGGTGCTTTGCCAATCTTGATCAGGTCACGAATCTCCTGCAGCTTCTTATCTTCCCTCTGATGCTGCCTGATCTCTGCCTCTAGAGTGGGTTCTGCCTCGAATGACGTACCCGAGGTGTGATGCAAGAAACCCAGACTCAACTGCTCGAACTCCTCGCATAACTCCTGAGGCATCTGAAAAGCCACGGCCATGTTAACATAGCTCTTCCTACTCAGAGCATCTGCCACAACATTAGACTTGCCCGGATGATAGTGAATCTCCAGGTCATAATCCTTGACCAACTCTAGCCACCTTCTCTGCCGCAAGTTCAGCTCACTCTGGGTGAAAATATACTTGAGGCTCTTGTGATCGGTGTAGATATCACACCTCTGCCCAAACAAGTAATGCCTCCATATCTTCAGAGCATGCACAACTGCGGCTAACTCCAGATCATGAGTGGGATAATTCAGCTCATGCCGGCGCAACTGCCGCGAGGCATAAGCTATCACTCTGCCTTCCTGCATCAGGACACAACCAAGACCATCTCTCGAAGCATCACAATACACTGTGAACCTCTTGCTCTGGTCTGGCAGAGTAAGGACTGGCGCCGTAGTCAACCTCTTCTTCAGCTCCTCGAAAGCCTTCTGACGCTCATCAGTCCAAAAGAAATCCACACCCTTCTCTAGCAAGGAAGTTAAAGGCTTTGCAATCTTGGAGAAGTTCTCAATGAACCTCCGATAATAGCCTGCTAAGCCCAAAAAAGAGCGGACTTCCTTCACCGTCTGCGGTACAACCCAGTCAAGCACATCCTTCACCTTTTCGGGGTCCACAGCAATACCTCCCTTGGAGATAACATGACCGAGGAATGGAACCTCGTCAATCCAGAACTCGCACTTGCTGAGCTTGGCATACAGCTTGTGCTCTCTGAGCCTCTGCAACACAAGCCTCAGATGCTTTCCATGGTCTGCTTCTGACTTGGAATATATCAGGATATCATCAATGAATATCACCACAAAGGTGTCTAGATAATCCATGAAAACCTTGTTCATCAGATGCATGAAGAAAGTCAAAGCATTGGTCAAGCCAAAGGACATGACCGTATACTCGTATAGCCCATACTTGCAAGTGAATGCCGTCTTCGGAATATCCTCAGGACGAATCTTCAGCTGATGATAACCCGAACGCAGATCAATCTTCGAGAATACACACGCACCCTGAAGCTGATCAAAAAGATCCTCAATACGGGGCAACGGATGCTTGTTCTTGATAGTGACTGCATTCAGATCCCGATAATCGATGCACATTCTCTTCGCGCCATCCTTCTTCTCTACGAGCAATACAGGAAAAGCCCAAGGAGAGAAACTGCGATGGATATAACCCTTAGCTAGCAACTCGTCGACAGTCTTCTTAACCTCCTCATGCTCGACAGGTGCCATACGATAGGGCCGCTTAGCAATAGGAGCTGTGCCAGGCAAGAGATCAATAGAAAACTCAATGTCGCGATCAGGCGGCATACCTGGCAAATCATCCGGAAAGACATCCGGGAATTCAGACACCATGCGAATACCATCCGTGGGTCTAGCCTCCATCTGATGAAGAAATCCAGAAGGCTCTATAGCTCCAACAGTGACCTCCTGACCATCCGGTGCTGACAGAAGAACAGTCCTCTGAGCACAATCTATCCGGACTCCCCACTTAGCAAGAGTCTCCATCCCGAGGATCACATCAATGCCCTTGGTGTCTAGCACCATCAGATTTGCACTGAAATCCACCCCCCTTATGGCCACACTGTCTCTAGGACACAAGACATGAGACCTCAACTGTCCTCCCGGTGAAGATACTAACATGCACCTCTTTAATGTGCTAGTAGGAATACCATGATGCTCAACAAAAGACTGGGTGATGAAAGAATGTGTAGCACCAGTATCAAAAAGCACGGTAGCAGGATGGGTGTTAACCATGAACGTACCAATGACCACGTTGGGAGCCTCGGCCGCTGACTCGGCCGTCACGTGGTTCACCCTGCCCTGAGCTGGGGCCTTGGGCTGAGCTGCACGCCCTTGCTATCCTGCCTGTGCCTTCCAAGGGCAGACGTTGGCGTAGTGCCCTGGCTCGCCGCAGTGGAAGCACACTCGAGGAAGTGCAGCGACGTCAGCAGGGGCATAACGGGCCAGCTGAAGGAAACGGTCACGGTACTCCGTCACCGTCATCGATCCCTGAAATAACGAACACAGATAACAAGGATAGAAATCGCTCAATAGGTCAGGCTCACGAAAGAGATCAAGGATAGATCGAAGCTCAAAAGAAACTGCAGAGAATTCCATTCAAAATTACCTGCTTAAGGGCACGGAACTCCTTCTGCTTCATCTTCATAATGCCCTCAGGAATGTGATGGTTCCTGAAACGCTCGCGAAACTGGACCCAGGTGAGAGAGTCGCGGTCCTGAGCCGGGTAGGACTCCCACCAGTCAAGAGCGGAGCCTCGCAGCTGCCCTGCTGCGTACAGAACCCTCTCCCGGTCGTCGCACTGTGCAACAACCAGCTGGCGCTCTACCGAACGAAGCCAGTCGTCCGCCTGGAGTGGGTCCGTGGCGTGTGAGAAGGTCGGAGGGTGACCTCTCAGGAAATCCGCACGCCGATCACGGGGCTAAGGTGGCGGAGGAGGTGGCAGCTGGGCATGGATATGCTGAAGAGCCTGAACGGTATTGTTCAGGGTCGCCATCATCTGCATCTGGAGCTGGAAGAATTGCTCCGGGGTCAGTGGTGGCGGCATCGGCAACGGCTGACCAGTACTTTGGTTGTTCTGCTCCTGCTGGTCAGAACTGGAACCGGTATGCCTGGTGTTCACCATCTGATGGCAACAAATGAAATTTATGAGACTAAGATATCGTGCAGCTGCGGAAATGAAACTTCGGAAGGATATGACAGAAAGAAAGGAATATAGGTTTTACCCCCACGTTCTATCTCAATTTTATTACTCGATTCAAGTTTGCGTTAAGGTCGATTTGCATCAAGAGATTTACTTCTAACCTATGCAATCAATCAAAAATCCAAATCAAACATTTGCACAATAACAAACAGTCAATATTCACAACTTAGTCGAGTTTATCACCCCACTCGACTAGCGCACTCGTTCTAGCGTATTTTTATCGGGACAGCCTAAACTTATAGCTTATAAGATTGGGCGACTCAGGCCAACGTCTACGGAAAACTCAAGCTACTTCTCAGAAAGGACAGGAGAGATAGCAAATCGAGGGCTTAAGACTCAAGGAATAGAAATAGGAAAATGATGGTTGAAGATTTGCGGAAGCAAGGTAAGAGAAAAGAAGCCCTAAACTCGTCAAATTCTATCTAGGTTTCGTCCTACAGTCAACACGGCTCTGATACCAATCTGTCACACTCGATTTATAAGAACATAAATCGAGCAATCATATATGCGCCAGGATCAAGTCAAGCATATATACAACAGATCATCAAGATATCACAACACATGTCAGGAATAACATTAATATAAATCATAAATGAATCATAAATGAATTATTTTATTACAACCGAATCAAGAATCGGTTCAAGGGTTGCGGAAGCGTAAAAGAGATACATAAAGAGCTGGGCGCCACAGGGACGTCGACTGGGAGACAAACGCCTAGAAGTCGTCGAAGCCGCTGACGTAATCCTCCACGTTGCCGGGCACTGAGCAGCAGTCGAAAATGTCCGGAATAGAACAGAAGAGTAGAGAAGCAAGTGTGAGTACAAACTAGTACTCAACAAGTATAACACGAGTATGAGGCTCTAAGGTTAGCTGACTCAACTGCATTAGCTTTTAATCTTGGCAAATTTTATTAAAGCTAATTACTACAGGTGGATGAATTACCATAACCCAATTACATAATAAATTAGTCAGTATTAATTAAGAACTACTGAGAACCATCCAACCAAAACCACCCGGGGAATCTCCCTAATCAAAGGTGGATAACCTCACTAATCAAAAGGAGGATCTGGGCCGCTCATGACTGTGAGCACAGCTGATATATCAGTTTTACACTCTCGAGAGGTTGCCCAACTTTACCCACAAGTCGTGAGCTACGCTAGTTGTTCATCACACTTCCTTAGGTGAGACGGCTAGCAAGCGCACTACGAGACCGTTACAAAGGATCACGTTGGTAAGGTGTAACCGCTAAGGATTCTGGATCAGCGACGATGGGGCCCACCTCCGGGGGTACAAGACACACAGCACAGACCAAGCCGGAGGAGCAGGGACCATTGAAGCTTACCACCCCTCTTGCCCACGCAGGTAAGTTACTCCCGAACCAACATGACCTAATTAGTAAGTCAAGACCGTCCCATTCCAGTCCTGTGGTTGCGCGGTTGTCCCAGGTTGTCGCTCTATGAACCGGTCCTTATGGAGAGTGGCCAACCAAGCACTAAGCACCGTGCTGGCCCCCTAAACCATGTTTCTAACAAAAACATCTTTTAAGGACGCACAAACCACTCAAGCACACAGCACAGAGGGTCGGCTCCAGAATTAAGTTGCATAAGACCATTAATCAAATTAATTAGAAAGGACCCAGATATGTTATAGCGCAGCAACCTAGCACAACTAACCAAAAATGCAACCCATAGGATATATATAAGGATATAAAGGTGGCTAGGAAGTCCTTATAGGTATACAGTATTAAAATGCAGTATGAAATTGTAGTTAAAAGTGATAGGAGGTTCATGTTATACTTGCCTTCCTCGTACTCTCCCGGCTGCTGCTCGAACTGCTCGGAAGATGGCTGTTCCTGGTACTGCTCCGGTGGCTCGACGTCTACTCACGATCGTAACAGCAAGACATGGGCCACACATGCACACACATGCAAACAATAGCAAAATATAAGCAACAGTACACCAAGAAAATGAAACAGCACATAAAACTGGCCTAAAACTATTCTACGCATTACAACGCTCGCGTGGATATAAAGAACACCTAAAACGGAGCTAAAACACGAAAACTACGCTCGAAACAAGATCCAGGGACCTATTTGTAAGAAAAAACAGGGCAACCAGGGCTTCTGGACAAAACCCGGGGACCTAAACGTAATTAAACCCTAGACTCAGGGGCTAACTCGTGAAAACTCTGGACCTGGACTGCGGGTACTAATCCCTGAAAGCGCGGGGGTCTAAATGAAAAAAAACTGGACTTAACTGCGAATACTTTTTAACTACACGGGAGCGCGGGTTTATTCTTGGAAAACGCAGGGTCTCTTTAACAAAATGCCAAGGCCGAACCGGTACTTTCTTTTCTGGTCCCTCGGATCTGGATCGGGCGGCTGAGACTTAACTCTCTAAGCGAAGGGGTACGCGTGGATTCCGTCCGCTGGATCTTGATCCGATGGCTCCCATCCAAACCCACTGCGATCTAATCCTGGTCACTGACTACAGATCGGACGGCTGGGGGGATTTGGGGACACAGGTGGCGGCGCTATCTCTCCGGTGACAAATCCCGCGGCGGCGCTTCGCCGGCGCAGGCCAAATCCGATCCTCCGGAGGTCAATGCGAGTGGGGCTTGAGCCTAAGAGAACCAGGGGAACAGGACGAGCACGTCTGGGTACTCAGGACGGCCAGTCCGAGCTCGACCGCGATCTGCCACGGTGAGGAGTGGCTCTGCGCGACGGGGTTCGCCGGGACGGCGCTCCAACCTCGGAAACTTGTCACAACCCACACTAGCTGGACCAACACCGAGAGGGGGTGGTGGTGTTCCTCACCGTGGGCTCGAGACGGGCGGAGGTGCGGTGAAGGAGTACCCTCGGCGGCGAGCAGGCGGCGGAGGCGGCCGGCGATCGTGGGAAGGCAGCTGCAGAGGGGCTCCGGGCCTCTGGGTTGTGGGGACCGATCCGGGGGGCCCCTGTGAAGGTGGCTAGGGGGTTAGGAAGGCCCGAAATGCACCGGTGGCGGGGAACTAGAACGCGGCGGCACTTACCGACGATGGCCAACGACGGCAGCGGCCCAAATCGAGCGGCTGATAGGCGGTGCGGGGCTCGGTTGTGCTGGGGATCTTGGCGGCGGCTTAGGGCAGCCCGAGAGCGCGGCTACAGATAAGAAAGGGGAGGGCCGGCAACCTCGGCGTGCGGGCCACCGATCCAACGGTGCCGCGCATCCCGCGGGCGGTTGCCGCTCGAGCCTCACCCGAGCTCGGGCAACTTCCAGAGGGTTCTAGGCGGGGTGTAGAGTGGGGGAGTGGGCCCAGGGGGAAAGCAGCGGAGCGGGACCACGCCCAGGGACGGGTGGCCGGGCCGGCGGGGAGAGAACAGGGGAGAGGTGCGGGGGGAAGAAGAAGCGCCTGACCGGTGGGACCGGCCTGGCAACGGGAGAAGGGAGGGAGAGCGGCCGTGAGCGGCTGCTTGCGTGAGGAGAGAAGGGCCGGCTCGGCTGGGCCGTGGAGAGAAAGAGAGAGAGAGGGAGAGGCGCTGGGCTGGGGAAAAGGTGGGTCGGGGCGCGGCCCACGCGGGGGAAGAGAGGAAAGAGGGGAGAGAGCTGGGCCTCGGGTGGCCCATGCGGGAGAGAGGGGAAAGGGAGGCTGGGCTGGGCCAAGGCTGCTGGGTTGGGCTGCCTACTTTTGTTCTTTTTCCTTTCCTTCTTTTGTTTTTCTAACTCACTAACTCAAACAATTCTAATTGAATTCAAATACGATTTGAATTCAAACCTATACACTCACCACAAATAAAACCATGCTGCGGCATGAATGCACAAACACTTTAATCCTATGATAAATTTTATTTTCTTGCATTATAATTTGCTTTAAATGCCACAAAAATTAAAGAAAAGCCTGGAAAATTTATTTAAGCCCAAATAAATTCATTAAAATTAAGAGAAATTACATTAGGGTGTTACATAATGCTTGCCTAATTAAAACTTGACCAACTAAAAATGCTTATTGCAGTTAAACCATGTCAGCTTTTCCTTGATCATAGCCTTGCATGTCATATAATTTACTCCACTTGCTGAGTACCAACCATAAGTGTACTCACGCTTGCTTTATTAAAACCAATGCTGCTTAGAACAAGATAATTGTCCGGAGTTTCCTGAAGATATTGGAGATTTTTAGGCGTATGTCTTCCAGTCAACTGCCTGTGAAGTTGAAGTCCGCTGCTACTTATCGATGTTTATTTATTCGTTTAAGATTAAGACTGTCGGTCATGTAATAAAGTACTATTATATTCTATTTTGTTATGACATTGATGTTGTAATCACTTGTGACATCTATCATATGTGTGGAACTTGATTCTAGCGCACATATGAGATGCATTCGGTTGTGCTTCTTAAACCGGGTGTGACAAGGATGAAAGCGGAGCGCGGCTCTGTTTGGGGGATTTTGGCGGCTCTTGGCAAATTGCAGATTGGAAGCACAGTTTTTACTCAATGTTACCGTGGGGTTAAATAGCCAGCGGTTGGGTGCAGTTTTCCTGCTTTGAAGCTGAAGAGTCATTTCAGGAAGTATTCGGAAGTTGAGGGGTCATTTGATGAATTGTTTAGATAAAATATTCGATTAATCATTTTTTCAGGGTTAATTGTCTAGAAAAAAGGGGTTTTTTGAATTCCAGATCTAACTTCCATAATTTGTACCATCACATCAGTTCTTTACCATATGGACATTTTTACAATGCATGCCACGACTTTTGGATCCTTATTTCCAAACCTGAGAGATTTGGATTCAAGGCTCGAGGGCTGCGGGATATGTGGCATCGACTACTTATTTTTTCAAATTTATTTGAAAAGTAAGTAAGGAAGATTCAAGACTAATGCGACCCTCAGCCTGATTCTCTGATTCAACCTAAGGCTCGGGTGCTACTCCATATGGAGTGCGATTTTTCAATCGCATACCATACCAAAGAAATAATTCGGGGCATGAGCACCTCATAGCTTCGATGCAGCCAAGTAAGTATTCGAAGAAAGACTTCAGGACGGAGCTTCAAAAGAAGCTGAAGACTACTTCGAAAGTATTCAAGAAGGCTGTAGTACTCAGCTACAAAGAGCTCGGGGGCTTGTCAGACTCGGGGCCACGGGGCTGTGTACATAACATAGTTTAAATAAGCTTAAGATATAAAGCCCGTCTTATCTCTTATTTACCTCATTTATCTCTTATTTATCCCGTATGAATAGGAGATAAAACTATTCGATACAGAAGGAATCTACTCGAGTTGTATTCGCTTACGATTCCTTATCTAGTATTGGACTAGGATTCTTGTAACCCTGACCTCCCGGATATATAAGGGAGGGCAGGGACCCATTCAAAACACAACATCAACACCCAAGGGAATACAAACCACCATACAGGACGTAGGGTATTACGCACCTCGCGGCCCGATCCTGTCTAAATCTTGTGTTCCTTGCACCTTCGAGTTCCTGATCTCGGCGTCTCCTCACCTAAAACTTACCACCTTGGGTATACCCCTCGGTGGGCAGCCGGTAAAACACCAACACGCTCGCCTGCTTCGCCTTCTTCTATTGGATCCACCATGTCCACAAGCTTCTTGGCGGCTCCCCTGAGGTCCTCCAGCTCCTTTTGCCGCTGCTCATCCTTCTCGCCTAGTGTCTTGATCTGCCAAAGGCAATCGGCGAACTGTTGTTCAGTGTCGGCAATTACCTTGTGCAGCCTTTCGACGTCATCTTTACGGCGATACAGCATATTCTTCACATCAGTAAGTAGCTCTTCTTTGTATGTTAAGATTTTCCTAAGATCTGCGGTGAAGATATTTTTAGAGTCCAAGGAAAATTGTTAAGGGAAAGTACTCGAGAGAAGAAAGGGGCCTGCCTTGGTGCGCTTTCTTCTGCTCTTTGAGTTGCTCCTGGAGCTCGGAGTGGGCCTTCTCGAGGTTGCAGAGGTCATTCTTAAGGAGCCACATCTCTCGAGTCCGCTCTTGTTTCTGCTTGTCGAGCTCTCTCTGAAGATAGATGTTCTTCATCCGCTCTTCGGATATGCTCTTTTCCTTAGCAGCAAGCTCCTGGTGACCACTCACGACTGCTTTCAACTTCTCGGACTTCTTCTGTGAGTGCGTGATCACGTTCTGCATAAAGGGGGAGATTAAGACAAGCAACTCGACAGCGTATACAAGCAGAAGAGTAATCACGTCTTACCATGGCAAAATCGTACATCTCCTTGTAGGCCTTCTTGAAGGTTTTTATGTTATTGTCCGTCAGCATTGGATCATCCACCAGATCGATGGTGATGATGTTCTGGTACCCGGGCCCGGCCATCAGCAGATCTCCAGGACTCCTTGAGGTCCCGATGGCTTCTTCAGAAGGTGGTTGCTGGGCACCTGCAAGTCAATATGCATTCAGTACATAACGCCTGGGCTCTAAACAGCCAGCCGTGGGCGGTCAGACACTTACCTGTGCCATCCGCAGGAGCGGCGTCAAGGGCCCCGACTTGTTCCTCACCACCAGCTCTGGCTTCGGCTTGTTGGGGTTCGGGGGGTGGCATGTCGGGCAGCATCGTGTCTGCCTCGGGCGCTGTCTCCTTGGGCGTGGGCTCCTCTAGAGCTGATGGCTCGAGGGCTGGAGTAGTTGCAGCCAGTTTCGGCTTGTGCCTCACGGCGCTTGTAGACCTAATGAAGCAGAGTCAGTTATATCATTACAAGTCGAAAAGGATAGAATGTTCATTATGCAACAAGATGTACACTTACAGCGAAGACCTCTTCATGATAGCCTTCTTCACCCTCATGGCCCGTGGTGTCCCAACCATGGTACTTGTTGCCCGCGGCGGGGTGACACTAGCTGATGGCACGGTGCCCGCCACGGCAATGGTAACCGATCCTGTCACCGAAGCTGCTGGATCCATTCCCATCTCTAGGTGCCTGGGCTCGGGTGGAGAAACGGGTGGACTGCAAACGGAAAACGGCAGTGTGCAACAATATTGATGTATGACAACAAAGCAGCATATTCATACCTGGAGGACTCGACTTCTTGCACTTTTTGTTTGCGCACAACCCGGCGACCCTACGGGACCTAAGGTAGAGTATCGGTCAACTCCACGGACGGTCCGGGAGAGTTGCCTCTTCTCGCCTCCCTTTCGGCTTCCCTTTCCGCCAGGGGGCTTCCACCTTCAGTGGACTCGCTGCCGGGCAGAGCCTCGGCTACTCGAGCCCTCTTCGCTTCGGCTGCGGCGCTGGGGAGAAGATGGTCTGGTCGAGGGATGTCGGGTTGTGGAGGGTAGCTGCGGTACAACTCTGTGTGCCCCTACAGAAGGTTTTCAGTTAGCAGTGGCAGAACATAATTTTTTTCAACATAAAGTAGTCGAGCACTCGCTTGACCTGAGTGAGTGCAGCTTCGTCCGTCAGCTCCTCTGCGCACATGCGAGATGGATCTTCAGTGCCCTTGTACTCGAATCCAAGTATATGGCGTTGCTGGATTGGCTGGACTCAGCGTTTGAAGAAGGAAAACATCACGGATGTGCCGGTCACTCCCATTTCCTTATAAGCTGCTATGGTGTCTATCAACTAATCGACTTGATCCATGTCCCCCCTGGGAAGTTCGATATTCCACTCCGGCCTTACAACAGGTGGTTTATTTGACTTTTCTAGGAGTTGGGGGGCATGATTTTCGATGTAGAACCAATGATTTTTCCACCCAGGAATGTTGGAGGGGAATTTGTACAAAAGGTACTTGTCGCTAGCTTGTTGTCTAAGTTGGATACCGGCGCCCCCTACAACAGATGGATTCTTGGAGGTGGGTTGTGGTTTTACTCGGAATAGGAAGCGGAAAAGATCCCAATGGGGTTCGATTCCAAGGAAGGCTTCACATAAATGGATAAAGATTGCGATATGGCAAATGGAATTCGGGTTGAGATGATAGAGCTCAAGCCCGTAGTAGTAAAGGAGACCACGGAAAAAAGAACAAGAGGGGAGGGCCAGACCCCGTTCGGCAAAATGGTAAAATGTGACGATTTCGTCTACATTTTCCATGGGGAAAGGTTCGCGAAAAGGAGGGGCGCCAGTTGACAAGATTCTTGTCTTGGAGCAATCCCTCAGAAACAAGTTTATTGAGGTCATTAAGGGAGCACTTACAGTGTGTCCACTCTCCAGATGGCGGCTGCGCCTCTTTCTTCTTCCCATCCTTCTCAGATTTCTTGGCGCCATTTCCAGATCCGCTCGCCACGAGTTGCTTGGGGGCTGCGGGGAAAGGGGCGGGGAGATTTGGGTGGATTGGATTTCTTTAAGAGGGAGAAGGCGGGATGTGGCTCTATTTAGGGAGATTTTGGAAGTTCTTGGCGGATTGCAGATTGAAAGCATAGTTTCTACTCGAGTTTACCGTGGGGTCAAATAACCAGCGGCTGGGTAAATTTTTACTGCTTTGAAGTAGAAGAGTTGTTTCAGGGAATATTCCAAAGTTGAGGGGTCATTTGGTGGATTGTTTAGATAAAATATTCGATTACTCATTTTTTCAGGGTTAACTGTCTCGAGAAAAGGGGTTTTTCAAATTCCAGATCTAACTTCCATCATTTGTACCATCACACCAGTTATTTACCATGTGGACATTTTTACACTGCATGCCGCGACTTTTGGATCCTTAGTTCCAAACCTGAGAGATTTGGATTCAAGGCTCGGGGGCTGCGGAATACGTGGAATCGACTACACCTAAGGGAATACAAACCACCACACAGAACGTAGGGTATTACGCACCTCACGACCCGAACCTGGCTAAGTGTTGTGTTCTTTGCACCTTCGAGTTCCTGATCTCGGCATCTCCTCACCTAAACTTACCACCATGGGCATATCCCTCGATGGGCAGCCGGTAAAACGCCGACATTCATTGCTTGTCAATATTGTCACTTTAATCATAGCCTAGTCATAGGTCTTGTCATATGAGCCTTTTATCTTTACTTTCAATATTTTCATCACAAATATTCCATTGATATGATAATCAATTCCTGCTCATATGCTCAACAAGATGATTACTTCTTTAGTAGTGGTGTCATTCAATTCACCAAAACCCACTAGGGGCCTAGATGCACTTTCACACTGTCCCCTTTGTGGTTTTCGATCATGATTGAGAATCAACATCGGTCCGTCACAATGATTCTTGAGAACTCATGGGCAATGAAGCTTTGTGAGGAACTGACTCTAGAGTCCAAAGAAAAGGATCTCCTAGACAAGAATGCAAGCTTCATTCTTGAAACACCTCAAGAACCAAGCTCACATAATGTCTTTTTAGAGTCAGCCGCACTTTGTGCCACAAGCACCCACGAGGACTGCAACCATCCTAAAGTCCTCCCTTGCAACATATTTAGACGGATGGTTGTAGATGCATATGTTTATCATAAGCACTGTAGATTTCATGTGCACGTTGTGTCACTAACCTTGCAGCTTTAATGACAATGATAAATCATCACTTGGTGGTGAGATGGGAATGTTATGACCAATGATAGCTGCAAGAAGAAGTTCCCCATGGTTGAGCTTGTGACCATAAAAAAGCACTACCGAGAAATGGCTCGGACTTTCAATCCCCTTTCCAATAAAGTTTCCTTTTATTCAATAAAAGTAAGAACATGTTTTTAGGATAGTATGCACCTTTGGGTATTTTTGGTCGCCAACCATTTTAGGTTAAGACTAAAAAGAACGAGGGGCAAGCGATTCCCAGGAACATGGGAGCTGCTTCAACTGTACACTCGGTCCTCTATGGTGATGGAACACACTCTAAAGGAGACACCAACACCACACATGACTCTTGGTGTCCTGACACAGAACAGTCCAAGTGTGGGGGAAATCGGTGAGCGTCTCGCTGCAACTTCTTTTCGTACCAAGGAATATCCTAGTTAAAAGGTGTCAACTTTGGCTTGCTAATGAAAAAATAGGGAAGAAAGAAAATGAAAAAATAAAGATGAGAAAAAAATAGAGATATAAAAAAAGAGACAAAAAATAATAAAAAAGAGAGAGAGAAATAAAAGAAAGATGAGAAAAAAATATTGACATGAAAAAAATGAAAAAGGGAGAGAAAGATAAAAAGAAGAAGAGAGAAATGAAGAAGAAAAGAGTGAGAGTAAGTCCGCATGATCCACATGGGTTAAAGGCCGCATTATCAGCAGGCCTCCAGGCCATGATATTGCACATTAATAGATAGCATTACGCCGCCTGGCTCCACCTAGACTGGCTCTCACCTACGCTTGCAAAGGCTTGGCATAATCCTCATCCGCTCCCCGCTTTGGTAGTTTCGCTCTGATGAGGACATGACTCGTATGGATATAAACATAATAAGAACATATTTGGAGAGAGACATGGATGATGAGTATGTGATATGCTTATGTACAACCATTCGTGCTAAAGACAAGGTGAGCTTGTTCCTATGTTATTTGTTTACTTATTTTGAGAATAGATTGCTACCTAAAACTATTATTATAATTAGGAATCATGGAGATGATGATGGATTACTCAAAGATAGGCATGGAGTGGGAGAGGACCAGCAAGGGACATCCAACCCAAGTTAGAGTCCTAAACAATATCAAATTCGAGTCCACCTCGGATTCCAGAACCTTACTTCACCAAAACTGACGCCTTGGTCACATACGGAGTCAGATTTGGATGTTCTATATATGGTTGGAACCAGAATTTCATAGAGCTTCCAATGGCACCAGTCCCACCTCAAAATTCCTTCTGAGTCGACAGAAATCATCGACACAATTGGGCATCCAGAATCTGTCAGGGTGCTGTGTCACCGTCTGTTGGGCCGTTGGCCCGTGTACCGTGTTGAAGCCCATTAGGGTTGCGTCCAGGAGACTTGCATGCCCCTAACTCTATTTTATTCAGTAGCCATCACCACCTTAGGGTTTGGGTTTTGCTTATATTCATTCTATCATCAAACAGTGTCGCCGTTCATCGGTTTGTGAGACCCCATCTCATAATCAAGTCTGTTTGATTGCATCTCCTGTTCTTGCTTGTGTTCTTGATTGCACTTGCAGGGATAAGCCTTCGTGGCGAGGTCATTCATGTGACACAGATAATAACCAACGGAGCAGTGGTGTAGTGATTGCGGGGTTCTGTTCGTTCGGAGCCTTCGATCATACGTCGAGTTCTCCACCAATCCAGTTTACCGTACCTCTCGGAAGATCGGGACTCAACCTCCTATCATGCTCTAGAAGCTCTTGCGCATAAAGCAAGAGGAATGTTCCTCTTCCTTTCTAGGCCTTTGGTGCTTCACTCCGATTGGCACTTGCTTGCATGCACAAAAAGGAGAAATAATCTGTGTCTCTAGTTCTACAGCATTGTGCCAACGGATCATGCCTCCAAGGAACATGGTTCCAACACATGAGGCATGAGTACCACTCGCTAGAGTTGGTGTGGTCAAAGTGCCTTCCTCCGCTATAGTCTACATCAAAATGGAGGAGCAATCGACCACCATATGTGACCACTCCGCCATTGCAGCAATTTCGAATCATCCATCCTCATATGCTGCCGGTGAGAATACTTAGGTATGCAAATGTAAGATTAACCAATCCCTTACTCATAATTATCTCCAATTGAACATAGTTTGATCATCGAAGTCTTTGCTTCCGTTGTTTATTTTTGTATGCTCTGGTTTGGGTGTATTCTTAAGGTACATCCATAGGCGTTTTGAATTAAGCATGGTGCTTAGGTTAAAATAGCCTTCTTTAATCAAATAAGATATGGTGTCGAGTTTGATTAATGAACCGTCAGAGTCAATACGATCATAGATTTTTGATGCATATCTTTTGTAGACTAACCCCCGCAGGTGAATTTTTAAAATTGATGGGTAAGTCCTCAAGGTCAAGTCATATGGGAGATAAACCAAGGCCCGGGAAACACTTCAACAAAGATTGCACGACATGCAAGGGAGGCACACATCACCTCTCAAGATTCACTATAAGTACATTTTGAAATGCTGCTTTGTTATGTTCATGCAGTTTTTATCTCAGACCTTGTTTGAGTTAGGCTGAAAAGGTAAAAATTTGGTGAACAACAAAAAAACTTTTTGAAATAAAAGAATCTCTCTCTTGAAAAAATAATAAGAAATGAAATAAAATAATGGCAAGCAATTTGGAATCCATGCTAATTGAATCTTTGACTTTCATCTTCGTTAAGCATGGATGTGAAGAACAATCTTGAGGCAAAAATGAAATTCGTTGTCCACTAACCTTTTCTAGGGAATAAAATGGCAACCAAGGAGCAGTGTATAATAACTCCAACACTTTTGCAAACGCTCCTTGGTTCAACAAGAAGAAAGATGCCTGAGGAACCAAGAAGAACAAATTCAAGACTTTGTTTCATTCATAAATCTTAACTTTGCATTTGGTTTTATGCTTGGGGAGATCTGTTAGGTAAGTATCCCAAAGACCTCGTGCATCCTCGATCCATGTTTCCACCCTGCTAAATTACCCATCATGCCAGTTTGCCATGATAAATGAAAAGCAAAAATAAATAAAGTAATAATAACAAAAAAATTTGAAGCGCCACAATCCCTTCATGCACCTTGAGTCAATAAAGATTTGAACTCCCCGGTGTTCAAACTGGTAGAGTTTTTGTGTCCACCCTTTTGTTCCCTTTGTAAATAGAAACAGGTACAAGAATAATTGATGGGGAGATCTCTTAAGCTCACCAAGTGCACACTCATTCAAGATCTTCCCCCAACATGTTGCACAACATCGGACGTTCCAGTACACTGAAGAACAAGACAAATGGGATCCAGCGAGGGATGGTCGAACCTCTGGTTCAACCAAACCAGCTCTGACTCCCCTCAATTTCCTCTTATTCTTCTTCAACGATGGTTTATGCAACACAACCCTCTAACTCCCTAATCTCTTGAGTTTAAATGAATTTTATGTTAATCACTTAAATTAAAGTCAACAAACCTTGCCAATCCCCTCATGTTTAACTTACCTTTCTCATGGTTGGATTGCATATTCTTTATTCCTCGCTTAAATTCCTATTACTTGTGAACAATCTATCATAGGGAAAGAATGCCATCTAAGTAGTTGATGAATGAGATATGGTATGATGAAAGAAACCTTGCTTCTCCCTGCAAAGTACTTGGGAAATTTATCTTTCAAAAATTCAAAATCAATAGCTTGGCTCCTCGATGATGCTAAATTCCTACCAAAGTCAGATGTGATCTCATTGAAAACCTTATACATATGATACTTGATTTTGCATTGAGCTTTGTCAAATTGTTTGTGACCCTTGTGAGACTCATTTCATGCTTTCATGATCAAGAACATGTACACACCACCTTCATATGCTGACTTCTACACTGGAGTTACACAAAAACATGTCATCCTTCCATCAAATAAATGCTCCATGTGTGTTATGACTCTCTCCAATCACCTTTGTAAAAAGATATGGGCTATGCAAAAAAACAAAGAAAAGAATAAAATAAAAATAAGTACATGCTCAAAAGCATGAGAAAAAAGAGAAAATAAAAAAAGGAAAAAGAAAAAAAGAAGAAGAAAGAAAGGAGAAGATAGCCCATATCCAAAAAGAAATAGAGCATAGAGAGAGTCATACAAAGGGAGTTAAAGTTTGTCAAAATTCCACACACTTGCACATCTTGATCAAATTGCATGATTTGCTTTTCCTTGGATCCGGTTTTTGACTCAGCAACATATGCAATGCAAGTACGCCTCCTTTTCATCCCTACCCTAAGCTCCACAAAAAGGCTTATTAGAAGTAGAAAGAAAAAGAGGAAACCTAATGCCTTGGTAAGGAACCACACACATTGAGCAACCTAACATAATCATCCGAGGAGCAAGTCTAAGTTTGTTTTGAAAATCTTTCAAAAACCCGAGTTATCGGACCAGGAGAAGTAAGGAAGACTCGAGAGTCTTTTTTGTTCCATTCCTCAACTACCCAAGTTGACATGGTAGACGCTCCAAAGTTCATGAGTAAAAGGTGAGGCTTGGAATAACTTATGTGCAGGCATCATACCATTTTCAGGAGATGGTCCACCTTAGTCCTTGCACCTTACTCGAGGATGAGCAAAGGACTAAGTATGGGGCTGTTGTTGACGGTCCTTAAGTTAGAAATTCAACCGTCAACTCTTGCATCTTTTCATGACATTTCATCACCAAACTTAGTTATAGGGCTTGATTCTAATTGGTTCCATGAGTTTTGGTGAATTATGATTTGTAGGCACCCACAAGTGAAAAACAAAGAAAAACACAAATAAACGCAGGAAAAACACATAGAAGATCCTGACCTGTGACTCACTTACAAAGAGGGCCCACCTGGCAGAACAAACTGGCGTGCCAAGGCATGAATCACCGAGGATCATCACCAGGGCCCACATGTCAGCCAGCCAGAGGAAGGTGGAACCGGGGGAGCGCCACTTGGGGTTGGCCGAACCTAGACACTTTCCCAGGGGCCCAATCTTTGGTGGGAAGATTGTTCTTATCTGCTAGAAGGCTGTGGCTAATGTTTCCATACGGAGGGATGGCGGGAACCGACCTCTCAAGCTACAAAAGTAGGCCTTCCCCCCTCATTCAACACACAACAAGAAGATAAGAGAAGAGCTCCACTCCAAGGCAAAGCCCTACCTCCGTAGTGCTTAGAAATAGGGAGAGAGTGAGGGATAGCTTAGAGAAGGTGCCGGTCTGTCGGCGCTCTTCCTCGGCCTTGTACCTCGATGGATGCTTCTTTCTTAAGTAAGTGTTAGTGATCTCCTATGGTGGTGAGTCTATTAGTTATGTAAGTTCTATTCTTTACTTGTTTGCAGGATCATCATCCATTCTTGTGACGGATGCTCTAGTAGAGGGCCCCAGATAGAGACGGGATAACCCTGATCGACTCTAGAGCAATAGTCGACAGTATAGATGTGGTGTCTAGGCTCTAGATTACCTTTGTATGCTGCGAGCCCCATGGTGTTGAGGGGTAGACGGCAGGTAATGACAGCCCTGTCCATCCGCTATGGCACCTTTGTCGTGATTAGTGAATTCCCCCATGTTCGGGTTCGGAGTAGAGCTAATAGCTAGAGGTCCTTAGTAGACTAGGGTGAGACCGGTGCCCGAAGTAAGCAAATAGAGGTTGAGCTTTATCTTTACTAGAAACTCTTAAACCATAGAAATCCTCTCTATCCTCGCCTACTTATCTCTTGTTTGTCCTTGGACAAACCAGTTAGAAGGCTAGTACCTCGTTCCTCGTGAAAATACGATACCCTTGAATACTCACGGGTGAAGTGCTACAGCGATATCTCCGTGCGCTTGTGGATTATTCTATGAATGTTAAGAAATACAAACACCAAGCTCTTTGAGGTCTACTATTGTCATTCCGTACGCGTCAATATTGATGCCTTTTCAAGTCTGATAGGAGGATAAGTCCCAATCTTCCGAGAGGTACGATAAACTTGACTGGTGGAGAACTTGATGTTGATGAAGCAAGGTTCCGAACGAACAGAACCTCGCAATCACAACACCACTGCTCCATTGGTTACCACCCGTGTCACACGAATGGCCTCGCCATGAAGGCTTATCCCTGCAAGCACAATCAAGAACACAAGTAAGAACAGGAGATGCAATCAAACAGACTTGATTACGAGATGGGGTCTCACAAACCGATGAATGGCGACACTGTTTGATGACAAATTGAATCTAAGCAAAACCCAAACTCTAATGTGGTGATGGCTACTGAATAAAAGGAGTTAGGGGCGTGCAAGTCCCCTGGACGCAACCCTAATGGGTTCCAACATGGTACACGGGCCAACGGCCCAACAGACGGTGACACAGCACCCTGACAGATTCTGGACGCCCACTTATATCGACGATTCCCGTTGACTCATAAAGAATTTTGAGGTGGGACTCGTTCCATTGGAAGCTCTATGAAATTATAGTTCCAACCATATATAGAACGTCCAAATCCGACTCCATATGTGGCCAGGGCGTCAATTTTGGTGAAGTCAGGTTCTTGAATCCGAGGTGGAGTCGAAGTCGAGTTGGACGTGGACTCCTGGTAAGATTAACTACCTCCGTTTGCCCATCAGTTTGTGGATGACAAGTAGTAGAAAACAGCAACTTTGTTCCTAATTTATACCATAAAGTTCTCCAAAAATGGCTCAAAAACTTAGCATCCCTATCAGAAATAATAGTATTTGGTACACCATGCAAACGCACAACCTCATTAAAGAACAAATCAGCAACATGTGAAGCATTGTCGGTCTTGTGACACGGTATAAAATGTGCCATTTTTGAGAAATGATCAACAACCACAAGGACACTATCCCTCCTCCTCTTTGTTCTAGGCAATCCTAAATGAAAGTCCGTACCAATATCCTCCCAAGGTGCAGGAGGAACAGGAAGAGGCATATAAAGACCATGTGGATTAAGTCGAGACTTAGCTTTGTTGCATGTGGTGCAACACGAAACGTAGCGCTCCACTTCACGCCGCATCCGTGGCCAAAAGAAGTGAGCAGCCAGCACATCCTCCATCTTTTTAACACCAAAATGTCCCATCAAACCACCGCCATGTGCTTCCTGCAACTGCAAAAGACGAATGGAGCTAGCTGGAACACGCAGCTTGTTAGCACGATAAAGAAGGCCTTCACGCAACTGAAATTTTTGCCACAGTCTTCCCTCTATAATTTTCAAAAGCATCTTTGAAATCCAAATCAGTAGCATATAATCCCTTTATGGTCTCTAAACCAAAGACTTTATGAGAAGTTGGGACAGCATGGTATAACTTCTAGATAAAGCATCAGCAATCACATTGTCTTTCCCTTTCTTATATTTAATGATGTAAGGAAATGACTCTATGAACTCAATCCATTTAGCATGACATTTGTTCAGATTAGCTTGCCCTTTAAGGTACTTCAAAGATTCATGATCCGAATGTATGACAAATTCTTTAGACCATAGGTAATGTTGCCAAGTTTGTAAGACTCGCACTAAAGCATAAAGTTCTTTGTCATATGTAGAATAATTCAGCAAAGGACCATGCAATTTTTCACTAAAGAAAGCAACAGGTTTACCTTCTTGTATGAGCACTCCTCCAATGCCAATCCCACTTGCATCACACTCAAGCTCGAAGGTCTTCTCAAAATCAGGAAGTTGCAGCAATGGTGCTTGTGTGAGCTTCGATTAGAGTATCAAAAGCTTGTTGTTGTGCTGGTCCCCATCGAAATGGCACACCGTTCTTTGTCAACCCGTGGAGAGGTGCTGCAATGGTGCTGAAATCCCGAATGAAACGCCGGTAAAAACCTGCAAGACCAAGAAAACTTTGAACCTGCGTGACCAGTCGGAAGTGGCCAGCTTGTGATGGCAACAATCATTGCCTTGTCCACCTCAATGCCCTGCGATGTAGCAACATAACCAAGAAAAGACACACGATCCGTGCAAAAGGTGCACTTCTCAAGGTTACCAAATAAACGTGCATCACGCAAGACATTAAAAACAGCACGCAAATATTCAAGATGTGCATCATATGACTTGCTGTAAATAAGGATATCATCAAAATAAACCACCACAATTTTACCAATGAAAGCACGTAAAACCTCATTCATCAATCTTATGAAAGTGCTGGGCGCATTAGTTAAACCAAAAGGCATGACTAACCATTCATAAAGACCGAACTTGGTTTTAAAGGCAGTTTTCCATTCATCCCCTAAAGCCATACGAATCTGATGATATCCACTACGTAAATCAATCTTGGAGAAAATAACAGAACCACTCAACTCATCAAGCATGTCATCAAAACAAGGAATAGGATAGCGATATCTAATGGTAATGTTATTGATGGCTCTACAATCAACACACATGCGCCAAGTGCCATCTTTCTTAGGAACCAAAAGAACAGGAACAGAATAAGGACTAAGGCTCTCACGAATGTACCCGCGGTCCAGAAGGTCTTGGTCTTGTCGCTGAATTTCCTTAGTCTCGTCGGGGTTGGTCTTGTAGGTGGCACAGTTTGGCAAGCTCGCCCCTGGAATCAAATCAATCATGTGCTCAATGTCTCGCATAGGTGGTAATCCGGGGGTAGCTCTGACGGAAAGACATCCATATACTCCTGCAAAAGGTTAGCAACAGCAGGTGGCAAAGCAATGGACGCGACCTCAATGGAATATAAAGCATGTTTGCACACTAAAGCATAGCAAAGTCCAGTAGAGGCAGATAACTCATCAAGATCAGATTTAGTTGCAAACAAAATAAGATTTTTTAACTTAATAGTTTGCTGATTTATAGAATTGAAAACACACTTTTGTTTAGCATTATTCTTTTTCTCATTCTCAAATTGCACAATTACGGTGGGAGTCATTGGCAGCAACAAAATTTTCTTGCCCTTATGCATGAGAGTATACTTATTAGATCTACCATACTGAATAGCATCAGTATCAAACTCTCAAGGACGTCCCAACAAAAGAGAGCAAGCATCCATAGGCACCACATCAAAATCAGCAAAGTCATGGTAAGACCCAATTGAAAAATGTATCCTTGCTGTTTTTGTTACTTTTACCTTACCGTTGTTGTTAAACCATTGAATGTGATAAGGATGTGGATGCTCCCGCATGGTCAAGGCAAGCTTCTTGACCACCTCAACATTCACCAAATTGTTGCAGCTACCTTCGTCAATGATTGTATGCACACGGCAGTCCTTGACAACAAGAAACATGTTGAAAAGGTTGTGACATTGTCGTTTGTCGTCCTCTCCCATTGTGGTGCTCAAAGCTCGGTGCACAATTAAGGTCATGTTGTTGTTGGTCGCAGATGTACCAAGAACCTCCTCAGCACTGTCATCGGAACCTGAAATGTTAGCTGCAATAATATTTTCATCTTCAATATCAGAAGCACAAACATACCCCCCATCAGTAGTAGCAATGATGGTCCATTTGCTAGGGCAATCTCGCTGCATATGGCCAAATCCTTGGCAGCGGTGGCACTTCATGTCGGATGTGCGACCAGTGGAAGTGTTAGCCTTTGCTACAACACCAGGAGGCGTCTGGGACTTGCTGCTGTCTTGTCCCTTTGATGTTGAAGGTGTGGTGCTGCGTACAACACCGGTGGAGGGAGGTGTGGCTGCACGTAAGCTCGAGGAGGGCGCCGCTTTGGGTGGCGCCGAAAGCTGCCGTGGCGTGAAGGTGTTGTTCCATCATAGCTGTTGGTGACCCTGCAATTCTTTTTCTGCCAACATAGCAAGTTGAAACAAACATTGTATAGAATGATATTCCTTATAATCAACTATGTCCTGGATCTCACGCCACAAGCCCCCATAAAACCTAACAATCTGGTCTTCCTAATCCTCAACTACCCCACAACAAAGCATACCTTTCTGCAACTCTTGGTAGTACTCTTGGACAGACATGTCTGTCAAATCCGGGGCTATAGGGCTGTGTACATAACGTAGTTTAAACAGGGTTAAGAGATAAAGCTCATCTTATCTCTTATTTATATTGTTTTCTACTCGTTTGAGTAGGAGATAAAGCTAGTCGGTACAGAAGGAAACTACTTGAGTTATACCCGGGTACGATTCCTTGGCTAGTATTGGCTAGGATTCATGTAACCCTGATCTCCCGAATATATAAGGGGGGGCAGGGACCCATTCAAAACACAACTTCTACACCCAAGGGAATACAAACCACCATATAGGACGTAGGGTATTACGCGCCTCGCAGCCCGAACCTGTCTAAAGTCTTGTGTTCCTTTCACGTTCGAGTTTCTGATCTCGGCGTTTCCTCACCTAAACTTACCACCACGGGTATACCCTTTGGTGGGCAGCCGGTAAAACACCGACAGCTAGCGCGCCAGGTAGGGGAGCCCATCGAAGATCCACCGGCGAACTCGATGGCATCTTTCCAGTTCACCAGGTGGTGGATTGCTACTTTGTACATATGCATCGGCAGATCGATTCATCATCGGATCCTTCAACGAACGGCTACATCGACCTCGACTACTCGGCTCGACTTCACCTCGCGCTGCAACATCGATGCACCTCAACCGCCGACCTCGACGACCCGGTTCAACTTCAGCTTGTGCCGCAATGTCCACGCGTAGCAGCAACGAGTTCGACTACTTCGACTTCGCGAGGACGATCGGCGGCCCACCGACGACTACATCAACTACTCATCTCGACTTGAAAACTTGTCGGAATCGACTTCGACTAGTCGAGCTTCATCAACAAATCGCGCAGCTCCATCAACGAGCTCCACGGTTTTGTCGACATTCGTCCACGAATCAAACTAAGTGACTTATACCTTTTTTGACTTGTGCTTCACAAGATCGGCTACCTTTTTGGGTACGCCTCTCGACGGGCATGAAACCCTCGGGGGCTACTCCATGATCGGCTACCTATCTGTGTACGTCTCTCGACGGGCATTGAAACCCTCCAGAGCTACACTTCACCGACTACTTATCCGTGCACATCTCTTGATGGGCATGAAACCCTCCAGAGCTACACTTTGCCGACTACTTATACGTGTACAACTGTCGATGGGCATTGAAACCCTCCAGAGCTACACTTTGTCGACTATTTTTGCACACTGCGCATCCTCTTTGTCGCATGACGACTACTTTCTGCTCATTGTCTCCTCTTAACGGTCGCTAATTGTGACAGTTCGTGTACTTGTAATGCTAGAAATATATTTTGTTAGTGTGAGCTATGTGTTTGTTAGTATAAAGCTCATGTGTGTTTGTGTGAAGCTTTTGAAAATTTAAAATGCAAGTAAAAAGGGTATTTTTGTAATTACAGGAAAACCCAGGGTTGTTTTTGCAAAATGTATTTGGAGAAGGATAATTTTAAAATAAGTGAAAGGTGGTTTTGGTAAATATGTTTTTCTTACTTTATGTTTTGTAAAAATATATATATATTTACTCAAAAGTTGCATTGGAAATGCGCGTGTTGAAATATGTAAAAATTTTGGGTAAAGTGGTAAAAATAAGGGTATTTATGTGATTTTATAAAATTACAATTCCTTTTATGCAAATGTTCGATTTACAAAAGTAACTTTCAAATTTACTTAGGACTAAAGTGTAAAAGTGCAAGTCATCATGACATGTCTATCCAACCATTATGACGAGTCTATCCCGTCATTATGACGTGTCATGAATGATTGCATTTAGGTCCTGAAATTTTATAAATTACACTTTTAGGATAAAAGCAATTCAAATCCGACTTTTGTTCAAAGATTCACGTGTAAAAATATAAATTTTGAGTTTTTGAATTTGAGCCCTAATGCAATGTTGTAGAGTTTGAAAAACTCTCCAACTTTCGTTTTGGGCATTTCTTCATTTGGATTTTAAATCAACGGGAAATTTAGTTTTACAAATAAGTCCCTGCAGTTTTCTGAAATTACGCATCAGTCCTTGGGGAATTTCATTCCTCCTTCTTCTCTGTTTTTCCCCTCTCTCTCTTATCCTCTCCTGGCGTCTCTGGTTCTAGCGGCGCCTCCTCCAGGGGGTTATCCTCCTGCCCCTTCCCCACTTCCTTGGCACGACCTCAAGCGGAGGAGGCGGCGGTGCTCAAGGGCGCTCCTGCCCAGGGCAGCACGCGCGCTAGGCGCAGCGGCGGCAAGCCACGGCTGGGCTCCAGGAGCGCGCGAGCCCACGCGGGCGGAGCGCGCGGCCGCGCGGCCCAGCTAGCGGGCGCAGCGGCGGTTCGAGCGGAGGTGCGGTAGGCGGGCCACGGCAGGCGGAGACGAGCGGCCGGCGCTGGGCCAGGCGCGCGGCGCAGACAGGCGGCCGCGGAGCGCGCAAGCGCCCAAGCGGCGCAGGCAGGTGGCCCAAGCGGAGGCACGCGGCAGCGGACGGAGCGGCGCCCGAGCGAGCGGATGGCGGCAGGCGCTCGGCCGGCTCGTGGGCGGACGCGCGGCGCGGCCCGGCGTGGGCCCAGGAGCAGGCGCGTGCGGGTGGTGCGGCGTTGGCGCGGGGCGGCCCGAGCGGAGGCGCGCTGGATGTGGGCGAGCGGGTGCGCGGGGCTCGGGAGGTGCGTGTGAGCGGGTGAGCGCAGGAGCAGAGCTGGCACGGCGCAAGCACACGGTGCAGGAGGAGCAGAGCGGATCCAGGCAATGCTACGCAGGCGCTAGGAGCAAGCGGGCACTGGAGCGCAGGCTCGTGGACGGCGTAGGCCGGCAAGCGGCATTATAACTGCGCACAAGGAGGAAAGGGGAAAGGTGCTGCGGTGATGGTTTCAGCTCGGGAACGGCTCAAACAGATCCTTGGGTGCCCAAAGAAGCAGGTGGTGCCAGGGATTGGACGACGTCTAGTCGGCGGCGGAGTAGCGCAAGCGCATGAGTGCGCAGGCGACGCAGGAGCTGAAGCGCGCAGACGCGCGCGCGCCGGAGGAGTTGCGGTTTGGCCGTATCGAAGATGCAACCTAGGTGTTTGACGAAATGCCGATACGCACGGTGCTGAAGGACGCGAGGGTTCTGTTGTTGGATGACACGTCAAGGATGCAAGACGCCGTTGGTGCGGGAGCAGAGCAGAGCAGAAGCGGCGTATCGGAGGTGAGATCAAGCGCGGCGGTCCTGCAGGAAGTTACGCGAGTGTGCCGGCCGTGTCTCAGCGGCACACGCGTGTGAGAAATGGAGGCTTAGCCGTGAGCAAGGAAACCTTGAGGTTCGCGGAGGATTTGGCATAGCGAACCAATCCGGCTCTGTCATCTCGTCCCAGGAGTCCACGACACCCAGCAATTCCTTTTCCTCGTCGATCACTGAGCAAGACCACGAGTCACCACGGAGACTATTCCTTCGGTTATCTTCCACCCACGGCAACCATCCCCGACAAATTTCTTCGTCATCCTCAGGATCTCGTCATCATCGAGCTCATCTTATCGTTGCCAATCCTATTCACCGCGGGAAATCACTTTCCGCGTGTTCTCCTTCATAACCAAGGCTATCCCAAGGTTTGCTCTGATTCTCTGAATCTTCTTAATGCCGGCGATTCCTTTGCCGGGATATCGTCGTTAACATCCTGTTATCTGTTTTCCCGGACCAGGGATTTGATTGCTATGTTTTAGAAAATTCTCGGATGTTCCTTGTAAAATTTCCAAAGCTTTCTGTATTTCAAATCGATGAACTTCTACATTTCATAGATTTTCATAAGAAGTTCATAAAAATGTAAAATCAGTTTCGTTTGAAACCCTAAGTCAAAACCTATAAGTTTTATATTGTGATCTTGAGTGAAAATCTTTAATGTGTGGTTTAGGTCAAATGTTAGAGAATGAATGTTTTATTATGCCTTATATTGTATGTTTGTGTTATAGCTAGAAGATAAATTATAGGGTGTATGCTTTAAGTGGAGAAGTGTGATAGTTAGTTAATCCTATCACCCTAGAGCTCATATCCCTACCATCAAGACATTGTCCTCGTCTTGATTGCCGTTTCTTTAAGTTCCTTGTCGTATAAGGATCCCTGTTAGTTTGTGTAGGTCTGCTGCTTAGCCAAAACATCTCTACGGTTATGCCTCAGCATCAGCTTTTGGTTCAGCCGCTAAGTATTCGTTTCCTTGAGTTTATGATGTTCCTATGTAACAGCTGTCAGTCGATACTTCTACCATCGGCTGGTTAGCTGATACGATTGTTACCTTTCTAGTATCGGCTACTGCCGATACAGTTCTTTTGTTCTGTTCTACATCGACTGCACGTAGTCGATGCATCGAAGATGCACCCACAATCTTAGCGTTCTTGCCATCGGCCGACCCAAGCCGATTTTAGTTACTTTTCCATATCGGTTATAGCCGATCGATCCTTAGTTTTCCCACCCTTATCTATACACTTCTATCAGTCGATTTATCAACTGAGAAATCGGCTGCATATCTATCGGTTCTATACCCTTAACCATACCCCATCGGCTGTACGTCACTCAATAGTTGTGCTGACGTAATCGAGTCGATACAACCACACTTAGTCACCTAGATAACACCTAAGCACATCTCAGTAAGACAACTACTTTAGGAGTCATCCTTCTGCCAAGGTAATCGATGATTTCATCGATCCCCTAGGAAACCGACGCACTCATCAATCAGCCAAACCCTCGTTGTTTCCAATCGGCTCTGTTGTAATCTTCAACGAGTAGCCGATTCTAGTTAGTTGTCCCCCTAAAGCTCTATCTAGGTTTAGTTCAGATCTTTTTGGTTAATATGTGAATAGTATGTTGTATGAATGCTGGATTGCAATTGAATTGTGAAGTAAGGTAGTTTTACGTGCACACTATGAATGGAATGTTGCATTGCATGTAGATACGACTACTTCCGCAGACAGTACCTACGAGATCTCCCCGGAGTCTACGGAGGATGTTCCCGAAGACCAAAGGAACGTCACCAAAGGATTATCTGAAGCCCCGAACCAAAGTTCGGAAGATATTAACATTCCTAACTTCAGACTCACCAGTAAAGGCAAGCCCCGGACATAACCTACTATTTTTATTATACTGCAATCTATATCTATTTACGTATTCTATGCATTAAGTTCTTAGGAATTGCTTGAAACCCTAGTTGCATTCTCCTAGGAACCAATGTGATGGATACTAGTACTTGAGTCCGACTAGCTGCTATGCTATTAGGGCCGGAAGAAGTCGGGTGATTTCCTGTCACTCGCGCGATATAGGAGTTGTAATGCTTACATCTCTGTTATCACTATAAGGATGCCGGACGGGAGTTTTGTGCGGTATCATGGTTGAGGTGATACCCCGTCTGTGTTGTTGAATCTGATAAGGTCGCGGTGTGTGCCGATCGGGGTTAAGCGTTTGAAAGTACTAACCACATGCCGTGAGTTATGGGTAAGCGGTAAGCCTAGTAGCCAATCGGCCCGAGGAGTGGACATACCTCCCACCACTCGATTGCTTCTTCTGGTTACTTACGTTCGACTGAGGAAATACGTGTTGCAAGGGCAACCAGGAATACGGGTTTTGTAGTCGCGCTACAGACGTATGTCCTGCACGAGTGATGTGCGTATGTTCCTGCAGTCGCTTGTGGTGGACCTGTCCACGAGTCGGAATGAAAGGCAAACGGTTGCTTCGGAACAAATATTGGATGTTCCAAGCGTGTGAGTTAGGTTTACCTTGCAAGGTTAAATTCGATTCAGAATCGTCCGCCTCTCACGATGATTGAGACTACTTATCCCCTTTATCACACAGAGTAAGAAGAGCAACTATATGATAAGCAATACTGATGGATGAGATAAAGAGCTCTACCTTGCTTGCTTAGTTATAAGTGCTTATCTAGAATGGTTAATCACATAGAACTTGAAAGCTAAAAGTTGAAAATAAGGATCTACTCTTAGTTGCTTTTTCAGCTGAAACTAAACCCAGAACTTTTACAAGCCTTCATAAGTCTAGTTATGGGCTAAAGTATACCCAATTCCGGGTAAGCCTTGCTGAGTATTAGTATACTCAGCCTTGCTAGTTGTATGTTTTTCAGGTGATATCTGTGAAGACCCTACTCTTCCCTTGCCTTGGCCCTATGCTCTTCCAGATGAATGGTCCGTGGAATGGGATCCGTCCTCGGCCAGCACTGGTGATATCGAGTGATGTCGTGCCTGGGCTTAGCATGACATCCGTCTTGACGACGTGCTGTAGGTCATCACGTATGATTTCCGCTGCTAAAAACCCTAACTTTATCAGTTTGTATTGTTTTCTCTAAATTTGAAACCTTGCTCTATTGTTGGAAACTCTTGTAAAGTGATTCCCTGTGATGTAAAATATAATGGTGATTGTATCTCTGGACTCACCTTCGTGTGAGGTAACCTTATTTGATCCTGTGTATCGGTGGTTTATCGGGACGTTACCCGACAGGCCAAGGGATTATACCGTTTGAAGCACGTTGGAGCCCTCTGGAGTGGACTCGCGTACTTGAGCCGGTATAATTCAGGTTGGTTCTGCCACAGCTGGTATCAGAGCTATAAGGTTACCCTGGAGATACATTTTACCTTAAAAATGCTTTCAGTATAAAAGTTTGATCAACAAAGTATTTGGCAAAACTGCGTTGGATTCGTTAAGGATTGTACTTAGTACGTAAAGCCCTAGGGTAATGCTTATGAGGGAAATAGAGGTGGCTATAGTGTGTATATATATATAACCCTCACTACCAGCATTATTTTCTGTCAAAACTTAAATTCATGCACAACCCAACCTTACATTCTGTAACGACACCTTCGATCGTGAGGTAAGGAGGTAAGGATCCTCAGCCAACTGAGGGAGCTTGGCCTTCCCGTCGGTGATGCGAACCGAACGCTGTTTCTCAAGCAGTGGCCTACTTGAGATGCTGCCAATGTACCAATGTCGATTGACGACATTGGGAGTATATGGTTCGGCGCAGGGTATGGCGATCGCAGATCATACCCCCGCATTTTGCGGTACCCCCGTGAATACGTTATCTCGATAACGTATGTTAACGTTGTCTGTACGGCGGTAATTGTACAGATGCTGTTTCTATAGTGAACAGTAATGTTTGGGGACGCTTTCATGACATGCTGGCATGAAAGGTTCAATATATATATATTGTGATTTTCTGCAGGTATGCTAACCTCGTTACGTAAGCTTGAACGTAAGAACGACTAGTATATATATAGGGAGAGACGTATCTATATGATGCCACCGTACTTAACCACGTAAGTCCAAGGTTACTTGGCAGTTATTTTTGTTTGTGAGAACGTGTAGAACGTGCATGCATCATGACATCTTGGATTGACCTGATTGCTTTGAAATATGTGCTTGTATCTGAATGCCTATTTTAACTTTGTGTGGTAGGAGCCAGCGTAATCTGCTAGCTTGAACCCTATCACCAATCTTAGCTTGACAGCCGAATCAAATCCTTGATTTTGCTTTAAATCTGTTTCGGCAGAAACATTAAGCTTCTCCTTTGATGATTGAACCTTGATAACTATCATCAGCAAACCCTTCAATCCATCATTAGTGATCCATCTATCCTCTCTTGGTGTTGTACCTTATATCGTTGGCTATTCTGGTTACAACATCTGAAAGTTGTACCTTCAAATTTTTGCTCAGATGATTTTGGATAAATTAAAAAAATATATAACCATAATTACTTTTTGAATACAATCCTCCCGGCAAAAGCTATGCATCATAACACATACCATTTTGGTTAATGCATGGTGTTGCATCATTATCGGAAATCCGTAGACTGACTAACGGGTGTGCTTTAGTACAACTTTAGGTTGTCTTCAGTTTCCTAAGTCTATCTTGTTGTTGTTGGCACTATAAGGTTGCTATTCTTCTTTTATGGTGGTGTTTAATCACATGACCATGATGCCGTGTCGGAACCTAAGGCCTCATGTGCACTGCAGTCACATGATTGAGCCATTAGGGGCGCACTGGTGACTAAGTACATGTGACGTAACCCCACTGCAATCTCTTCTTATGCAACCTTACTAGTGTCCTAACTTCTAATCTTTGTATAAGGATATAGGACTACCCAAGTGTTAGTTACGAGAGGACGGTTGCAGGGTGTGAGTCGTGTGCATCATCAACTCATGTTAGCAGTATGCATCATGCTTCATGCATTTCATACGTGCATACATTGCAAGTATCATCATCCTTGCATCATAATGTACGCATCATTTGGTCAGCATCATGATAATTGCATTATGTCATATGCACCATTTCGGTCGTGCATGGAATTCTCCATCTTCATGTTGCACCATCACTTCAATCATACATTACAATGGTGCATCATGTTCATGATTATATATCGAGCATTGCACTCTAAGATAAAGCATTTTATCATTATACCTTGATTGCATTGGTATAAATAGGCATATTTTGCAATCAATATCATCTAAATCATTCAGATAATAAAATCTGAGCAAGAATGTTCCAAATATCACTTATCAATCTTTCGTACAATCCTCACTTGTTATTCATAAGTTGTATGATGAATGTCGCCGACATTTATCGTCCTCCTGTTGTGATCGTAGCTCCATAAGAACTGGATCACCTTTCTTTTTCTTTCCTTGTTAAACTTATCCATGTACACTCTATCTATGTTCCCGTTACACTTATCTTGTCATACTCCAATGACTTTTACCATCAACATCAATCATCTCTAGTGTGATTGCTCCCTGCCACTTCTAATGTGTGATTTGCTTTTCTTCCCTTGAAGAGTCTTTCGTCCGAATCTCGGGACGAGATTCTTTTTAGGGGGGAAGGCTGTGACAGTTCGTGTACTTGTAATGCTAGAAATATATTTTGTTAGTGTGAGCTATGTGTTTGTTAGTATAAAGCTCATGTGTGTTTGTGTGAAGCTTTTGAAAATTTAAAATGCAAGTAAAAAGGGTATTTTTGTAATTACAGGAAAACCCAGGGTTGTTTTTGCAAAATGTATTTGGAGAAGGATAATTTTAAAATAAGTGAAAGGTGGTTTTGGTAAATATGTTTTTCTTACTTTATGTTTTGTAAAAATATATATATATTTACTCAAAAGTTGCATTGGAAATGCGCGTGTTGAAATATGTAAAAATTTTGGGTAAAGTGGTAAAAATAAGGGTATTTATGTGATTTTATAAAATTACAATTCCTTTTATGCAAATGTTCGATTTACAAAAGTAACTTTCAAATTTACTTAGGACTAAAGTGTAAAAGTGCAAGTCATCATGACATGTCTATCCAACCATTATGACGAGTCTATCCCGTCATTATGACGTGTCATGAATGATTGCATTTAGGTCCTGAAATTTTATAAATTACACTTTTAGGATAAAAGCAATTCAAATCCGACTTTTGTTCAAAGATTCACGTGTAAAAATATAAATTTTGAGTTTTTGAATTTGAGCCCTAATGCAATGTTGTAGAGTTTGAAAAACTCTCCAACTTTCGTTTTGGGCATTTCTTCATTTGGATTTTAAATCAACGGGAAATTTAGTTTTACAAATAAGTCCCTGCAGTTTTCTGAAATTACGCATCAGTCCTTGGGGAATTTCATTCCTCCTTCTTCTCTGTTTTTCCCCTCTCTCTCTTATCCTCTCCTGGCGTCTCTGGTTCTAGCGGCGCCTCCTCCAGGGGGTTATCCTCCTGCCCCTTCCCCACTTCCTTGGCACGACCTCAAGCGGAGGAGGCGGCGGTGCTCAAGGGCGCTCCTGCCCAGGGCAGCACGCGCGCTAGGCGCAGCGGCGGCAAGCCACGGCTGGGCTCCAGGAGCGCGCGAGCCCACGCGGGCGGAGCGCGCGGCCGCGCGGCCCAGCTAGCGGGCGCAGCGGCGGTTCGAGCGGAGGTGCGGTAGGCGGGCCACGGCAGGCGGAGACGAGCGGCCGGCGCTGGGCCAGGCGCGCGGCGCAGACAGGCGGCCGCGGAGCGCGCAAGCGCCCAAGCGGCGCAGGCAGGTGGCCCAAGCGGAGGCACGCGGCAGCGGACGGAGCGGCGCCCGAGCGAGCGGATGGCGGCAGGCGCTCGGCCGGCTCGTGGGCGGACGCGCGGCGCGGCCCGGCGTGGGCCCAGGAGCAGGCGCGTGCGGGTGGTGCGGCGTTGGCGCGGGGCGGCCCGAGCGGAGGCGCGCTGGATGTGGGCGAGCGGGTGCGCGGGGCTCGGGAGGTGCGTGTGAGCGGGTGAGCGCAGGAGCAGAGCTGGCACGGCGCAAGCACACGGTGCAGGAGGAGCAGAGCGGATCCAGGCAATGCTACGCAGGCGCTAGGAGCAAGCGGGCACTGGAGCGCAGGCTCGTGGACGGCGTAGGCCGGCAAGCGGCATTATAACTGCGCACAAGGAGGAAAGGGGAAAGGTGCTGCGGTGATGGTTTCAGCTCGGGAACGGCTCAAACAGATCCTTGGGTGCCCAAAGAAGCAGGTGGTGCCAGGGATTGGACGACGTCTAGTCGGCGGCGGAGTAGCGCAAGCGCATGAGTGCGCAGGCGACGCAGGAGCTGAAGCGCGCAGACGCGCGCGCGCCGGAGGAGTTGCGGTTTGGCCGTATCGAAGATGCAACCTAGGTGTTTGACGAAATGCCGATACGCACGGTGCTGAAGGACGCGAGGGTTCTGTTGTTGGATGACACGTCAAGGATGCAAGACGCCGTTGGTGCGGGAGCAGAGCAGAGCAGAAGCGGCGTATCGGAGGTGAGATCAAGCGCGGCGGTCCTGCAGGAAGTTACGCGAGTGTGCCGGCCGTGTCTCAGCGGCACACGCGTGTGAGAAATGGAGGCTTAGCCGTGAGCAAGGAAACCTTGAGGTTCGCGGAGGATTTGGCATAGCGAACCAATCCGGCTCTGTCATCTCGTCCCAGGAGTCCACGACACCCAGCAATTCCTTTTCCTCGTCGATCACTGAGCAAGACCACGAGTCACCACGGAGACTATTCCTTCGGTTATCTTCCACCCACGGCAACCATCCCCGACAAATTTCTTCGTCATCCTCAGGATCTCGTCATCATCGAGCTCATCTTATCGTTGCCAATCCTATTCACCGCGGGAAATCACTTTCCGCGTGTTCTCCTTCATAACCAAGGCTATCCCAAGGTTTGCTCTGATTCTCTGAATCTTCTTAATGCCGGCGATTCCTTTGCCGGGATATCGTCGTTAACATCCTGTTATCTGTTTTCCCGGACCAGGGATTTGATTGCTATGTTTTAGAAAATTCTCGGATGTTCCTTGTAAAATTTCCAAAGCTTTCTGTATTTCAAATCGATGAACTTCTACATTTCATAGATTTTCATAAGAAGTTCATAAAAATGTAAAATCAGTTTCGTTTGAAACCCTAAGTCAAAACCTATAAGTTTTATATTGTGATCTTGAGTGAAAATCTTTAATGTGTGGTTTAGGTCAAATGTTAGAGAATGAATGTTTTATTATGCCTTATATTGTATGTTTGTGTTATAGCTAGAAGATAAATTATAGGGTGTATGCTTTAAGTGGAGAAGTGTGATAGTTAGTTAATCCTATCACCCTAGAGCTCATATCCCTACCATCAAGACATTGTCCTCGTCTTGATTGCCGTTTCTTTAAGTTCCTTGTCGTATAAGGATCCCTGTTAGTTTGTGTAGGTCTGCTGCTTAGCCAAAACATCTCTACGGTTATGCCTCAGCATCAGCTTTTGGTTCAGCCGCTAAGTATTCGTTTCCTTGAGTTTATGATGTTCCTATGTAACAGCTGTCAGTCGATACTTCTACCATCGGCTGGTTAGCTGATACGATTGTTACCTTTCTAGTATCGGCTACTGCCGATACAGTTCTTTTGTTCTGTTCTACATCGACTGCACGTAGTCGATGCATCGAAGATGCACCCACAATCTTAGCGTTCTTGCCATCGGCCGACCCAAGCCGATTTTAGTTACTTTTCCATATCGGTTATAGCCGATCGATCCTTAGTTTTCCCACCCTTATCTATACACTTCTATCAGTCGATTTATCAACTGAGAAATCGGCTGCATATCTATCGGTTCTATACCCTTAACCATACCCCATCGGCTGTACGTCACTCAATAGTTGTGCTGACGTAATCGAGTCGATACAACCACACTTAGTCACCTAGATAACACCTAAGCACATCTCAGTAAGACAACTACTTTAGGAGTCATCCTTCTGCCAAGGTAATCGATGATTTCATCGATCCCCTAGGAAACCGACGCACTCATCAATCAGCCAAACCCTCGTTGTTTCCAATCGGCTCTGTTGTAATCTTCAACGAGTAGCCGATTCTAGTTAGTTGTCCCCCTAAAGCTCTATCTAGGTTTAGTTCAGATCTTTTTGGTTAATATGTGAATAGTATGTTGTATGAATGCTGGATTGCAATTGAATTGTGAAGTAAGGTAGTTTTACGTGCACACTATGAATGGAATGTTGCATTGCATGTAGATACGACTACTTCCGCAGACAGTACCTACGAGATCTCCCCGGAGTCTACGGAGGATGTTCCCGAAGACCAAAGGAACGTCACCAAAGGATTATCTGAAGCCCCGAACCAAAGTTCGGAAGATATTAACATTCCTAACTTCAGACTCACCAGTAAAGGCAAGCCCCGGACATAACCTACTATTTTTATTATACTGCAATCTATATCTATTTACGTATTCTATGCATTAAGTTCTTAGGAATTGCTTGAAACCCTAGTTGCATTCTCCTAGGAACCAATGTGATGGATACTAGTACTTGAGTCCGACTAGCTGCTATGCTATTAGGGCCGGAAGAAGTCGGGTGATTTCCTGTCACTCGCGCGATATAGGAGTTGTAATGCTTACATCTCTGTTATCACTATAAGGATGCCGGACGGGAGTTTTGTGCGGTATCATGGTTGAGGTGATACCCCGTCTGTGTTGTTGAATCTGATAAGGTCGCGGTGTGTGCCGATCGGGGTTAAGCGTTTGAAAGTACTAACCACATGCCGTGAGTTATGGGTAAGCGGTAAGCCTAGTAGCCAATCGGCCCGAGGAGTGGACATACCTCCCACCACTCGATTGCTTCTTCTGGTTACTTACGTTCGACTGAGGAAATACGTGTTGCAAGGGCAACCAGGAATACGGGTTTTGTAGTCGCGCTACAGACGTATGTCCTGCACGAGTGATGTGCGTATGTTCCTGCAGTCGCTTGTGGTGGACCTGTCCACGAGTCGGAATGAAAGGCAAACGGTTGCTTCGGAACAAATATTGGATGTTCCAAGCGTGTGAGTTAGGTTTACCTTGCAAGGTTAAATTCGATTCAGAATCGTCCGCCTCTCACGATGATTGAGACTACTTATCCCCTTTATCACACAGAGTAAGAAGAGCAACTATATGATAAGCAATACTGATGGATGAGATAAAGAGCTCTACCTTGCTTGCTTAGTTATAAGTGCTTATCTAGAATGGTTAATCACATAGAACTTGAAAGCTAAAAGTTGAAAATAAGGATCTACTCTTAGTTGCTTTTTCAGCTGAAACTAAACCCAGAACTTTTACAAGCCTTCATAAGTCTAGTTATGGGCTAAAGTATACCCAATTCCGGGTAAGCCTTGCTGAGTATTAGTATACTCAGCCTTGCTAGTTGTATGTTTTTCAGGTGATATCTGTGAAGACCCTACTCTTCCCTTGCCTTGGCCCTATGCTCTTCCAGATGAATGGTCCGTGGAATGGGATCCGTCCTCGGCCAGCACTGGTGATATCGAGTGATGTCGTGCCTGGGCTTAGCATGACATCCGTCTTGACGACGTGCTGTAGGTCATCACGTATGATTTCCGCTGCTAAAAACCCTAACTTTATCAGTTTGTATTGTTTTCTCTAAATTTGAAACCTTGCTCTATTGTTGGAAACTCTTGTAAAGTGATTCCCTGTGATGTAAAATATAATGGTGATTGTATCTCTGGACTCACCTTCGTGTGAGGTAACCTTATTTGATCCTGTGTATCGGTGGTTTATCGGGACGTTACCCGACAGGCCAAGGGATTATACCGTTTGAAGCACGTTGGAGCCCTCTGGAGTGGACTCGCGTACTTGAGCCGGTATAATTCAGGTTGGTTCTGCCACACTAATCTACTCGGGTAGCACATGCCTTAATCCGTGAAACCTCGGCTCTTCTGTCATGCCTAATACCTTTACGTGTACACGAGACAAAGATCTCATACACGCTATGAGCAATGGCTAAAACGGGACCAGGTGCTTAAACGTAACAGGCATTCTAGTCGGGAGTTTTAAATAGCCTAAAAAAGAGCTCGACACAGCAATTTTTACGCCGGATAAATTTTTGCGTCTTCACATTATTACTGAGTACTACTCGGTATCTTCGCATTATGCAATATAATGTATGCATTGTCTTTTTTCAGATCAAGCTTCGATAACAACTCTTCAGGCAGCACGGCGTCGTCACACCCGGTTTTAAGAATAAAACCGAAAGCATAACTATATGTATGCCAGGATCAAGTTCCATACATATAGTGACTTCATCAGTGAATAATCAGCAACAGTATCACGAAAAGAGAATTAAAAGACTATAAAGATTATCAGAGTTATATAGCTTATTCTGGAAACGAAGACTCCACACTTCACAGGCAATCGACCGGGGGTTCCGCAGGCCTAGAACTCAGCATCATCTTCAAAAGACTTCAGATCACTTTCTCCTCTGAGCAGCAATTATAACAAGCGTGAGTACACTTATGGTTGGTACTCAGCAAGTGTTGGGAATTATATGACATGAAGGCCAAAAGCAAGGAAAGGCTGACTAGCTTACTGCGATAAGCAATTTTAATTGGTCAAATTTTATTAGCACCTGATTACTATGGTATGAGTTTATACCAAAAACCCACATTAAAAGAGAGAGAAGAGATACATCATAAGCATAACCACAACCATACACATGGTCCACAATAACCATAACCATAGCCATGGTCCACGATTTAATTCATCTTCAAGTTCAATTATCATGTGAGGGTCCAAGCCGCTCTTAACCGTGAGCACGGCTGATATATCAGTTTTCACTCTGCAGAGGTTGTACACTTTACCCACAATTCATGTCTCCCGATTTGCCCGAGGTAGCTAGCCTCTTAAACACTTCCGAGGTGAGTGGCAAGGGATTCACTACGAGGCCTTTACAAAGATTCCCTAACTTATGATAATCCGCTAAGGTTTCAAGTCAAAGCGGTCATAACCCTCCCTAATGAGGAAATACCTTAGCCAAGGACCACATAGCCATGTGCCTCAAAAGGACCGAGCTATACCCCGTCGATGCAACCCCTCTTGCCCTTTCGGTAAGATTATCATAAACTAGAGTCTCTAATTAATTAGCCAAGACCAGAGCCATATAGTATTGTGGTTGCACTGTTTTCCTGGGTGGTTCTCCATGTTCCAATTAAAACATATAATCTTGTGATTAACATCACCAAGAGCATGAACATGGATAAAACAGGTATAACATCATCATTGTTGTCATCATGATTATATATTATTCCCCAAACCATAACCAGTTGAAGCAACTAAGCAATAGCTACCAACAATAAAGATAAAACCCAGGATGACAAGAAATGATCATAAAGACTAGGCATATCCTTAATTAGGATCCATCAAAATTAGGACACATGCATGCATATAAAGAAAAT
The DNA here is from genome assembly GCF_002211085.1 of Panicum hallii. NCBI lineage: Eukaryota > Viridiplantae > Streptophyta > Magnoliopsida > Poales > Poaceae > Panicum > Panicum hallii. Next base: position 17,449 of record NW_020356215.1, on the reverse strand, counting down.
GTTGTATTTATTGTGATTATTAGGACAAAAGCATGATCAAGGAAACACTTGCCTTTCTTTTAGCGAATAGCTGCTCAGAGTCTTCAACTCTTGTTCTTAAAACTCTATATCTTCAAAGCTCTTGGGCCACGCTCCTTCTAACGTCACACAAGCAACGGGCTCAAAACATACGAGCAAACAAACAAACAAGAACGACTAAGAACAGATACAACAAACAAAAGGAAAGCTTTAAAAGAGCGAACTAAAGGATAAGGCTCGATGCTACGGTCACGAGAAAGAAAGAAACGCGGAAAACGGAGCTAGGGTTGAAAAGAAATAGCTATCGGAAGATTTATATTATAAAAGGATAAAAGAACGATAGGCTTTCATTTATTTTAATTTAGAAAACTAATATAAAAGATATTCAAAAGAGAATATCCCTAATTATAATTAACTCATATTATATTTGCATTTATAAAGACGAAGTAGAACTTAGTCAAATTTTATATACAATTCTCTATGTATAAATTACACTAATTAAATAATTAATTAGAAAAGAAAACTTGTGAGAACATCTAAACGCATAACTTTATGATTCGAGTTGAACTAAACAAATTAAATTACAAACACATTTAAGTGGATATTAATCAAATTAACATTAGTTATGAAAACCGGAGAAAAGACTTAATTGGATTTTATTTCGGAAAACTAGATGAGAGGATATTATTCAAATTAAATTGATATTTAATTTTAAAAATAGGAATTACGGCACAACAACGCTACTAAACGATAGCTTAGGGTTTTAGAAGACTAACGCAAAAAGAACGGATCGAAAAGGATATAAAACGCGGAAACTACGCATAAAACAGCACTGCAAGGACCTATACGAAATTAACTATAGACTTTAGGGGTTAGCAGAAAAGAAATACAAGACACAGAAAATAGTGCTTGCAAAACAGGAAAAGATTAGGGTTAGATCTGAAAAATCCCATGGTGGGGCTGGATTGAGAAGATGGAATAGATCTAGGGGGTTTTCTGCAATTTTTACAGGACACAAGAAAGAACAGGAAAATTACATCTTTCTCCAGGGACTGGATTGCAAGATCTCGAGTTCCTCCATGGCTGCTGCACGGGAGCTTGCTGCCAGACAAAATTGGAGCGATTTAGACCATGGGAGAGCACGGGAAGTGGGGGAAAAGAAAGAGGAGAGGGAGGGGGTTCGATTCCATGTCTTACCCGCAGCGGAGATGCACCGAGGCGATCGAATTTCGCGAGAGAAAACAGCAATGTCAGGTCTGTTCTGTTCATCTGTTTCTGGGCGATTCTGTGCGTGCAGCTTGCAGGGGATGACAGCGGGGCTGTAGGGCAGCGTGGTGCAGGGGGGGGAAGTGCAGGGCGCGCAGCGCAGCACGGGTACAGGGCGACGCCGGGGGCTAGGCGACGGCGGCGCTGGCAGCAGCAGCAGGGGCGCGAGCAGCAGGGGCCAGGGGTGACGGTGATGGTCATGCAGGGGCCGTGCAGGAGGACGGGGGAAAGGGAACGGCTGCAGCAGCTGCTGCTGGCGGCGCGCAGGGGCAGGAGCGGCCTGGGCAAGGCGACGAGGAGGCCGGCAGGGGTTGGCAGTGTTGCGGCAGGAGATGCACAGAAGGGCGACGACGCTCCTGGTGGCCGGCGGCAGCACCTGTTTTGTGGATGCGCAGGAGGAGGGAGAGCAGGGGCGCGAGGAAAAGCTAGGGCCGGCTACATGGGCAGCAGGGATGTGATGCAGAGGGTAGGGTTACGCGAGAATTTATAGGGCACACAGGAGCTGACGTAGGGGAGAAAAATTAGGGCCGGCTACTGGAGAAACTGGTGGTGCAAGACATGTTTAAATAAGCCTGCAGATATCATGCTGGACTCCAACTCGAACGAGGGTAAGAACACGGCGGCGCATCGGGCTGGGACTCGTTCTTGAGTCCGGATTGCTCACGGGAGACAGGATTGGACCGACCAGCGGGTCCCACAATTTAGCTAGCAACGAGAGGATAGAAGAGGTAACAGAAAGAGGAAACGAGAAGGGCCAAGTGAGTTCGTTTATGAGCCGAAACATGATCGGGTGAGTGGTGAATACGAAAACGAGCTGACTGAGCTGATTGAACATGAACGAGTTATTCGAGAGCGCGGAAAAGTGAAGGAAAGGATCAGGCCGAGTCGTTGGAGCTGACGGTGATCGAACATCATTGGAAAAACACTGAAGATGAGCCGCGAGGCGTCGTTTTCGAGCATGACTTGATCAGGGAAACGGTTAGAGGATCGGGAGCTCGACGGAACTTCTTAATGATTCGGAGAGGATAAGGTTAAAAGGATATACAACAAAGATACGGCTCGGTCTGACTGCGATGAAAATCAAAATAGAAATATTTTCCCAGAACATATTTTTTAAGTTTAAAATAAATCTAGAAAAGTCCAGATAAATATTTCAAACCAAGAAAAATATATCCGGAAGAATCTCAAAATTTTCCGAGGAAAACTCGGGAGGTAATTTGGGTCACGAGGAATCCAAATAAAATACTTGGAATTCATGAAAAAGAATTTTAGAGCTTTCCAAATAATAAAATAAATGGATCTAGCTCTAGGATAAATAGAATAATTGCCAGAAAAATCTTTAAAATTCTCAAAAAAATCCTATTGATAGATGAACATATTGTAAAAGACATTCACATCCTAAAATTAAATATTTTAGGGTGTGACAGAACTACCCCCCTTAAACAGAATCTCGTCCCGAGATTCGCAAGGGTTGGTGGCAAAGACGAGAGCTAGGGCAAAAAGATTTCAGCAAGAAGACAACAAGATTTCAAGGCGGGTATCGAGAAAGGAGAGAATTTGGCTTTGGATCTTCACTTGCTTTCAGCTGGATTGAGCAGAAGGCGCTGCGAGAGATTCACAAGGGCTGGTGATTGGAAGGGGAGATAGAACATAGAGTTTTTTTTATAAGGGGTAAGACAATATGGCAAGATGGGTATCAAGAAAAAGAGGGACGATGATTGGATCTTCTTCATGTGCTTCCAAGCAGATGGGGTTGACGAGAGATTTACAAAACCTTGTGGTCGAAAGGAGGCGACAAGGTAACAAGATGAGTATCATGAAAGAGAGAAAATGGATTTGGGTCTTCTGTGCTAACTTTCGCTAAGGAGCAGGAAGACGGCGTTGACGAGAGATTCGTAAAGTCTAGAGATAGAAAGGAGAGATAAGGCAAAGAGCTTCTGACTAGGAGTAGAGCGATATGATAATATGGGTATCGAGACAAAAAGATGGAATTTGGGTTTGGGTCTTTTCTGCTGGCTTATGCTTTGGAACGTGAGGATATCGTGGTTGAGAAAACTAAGGGATAAATGATGTCATTGCAGGCACAAGACTGACAACGCATCAACAAGCAAGGACAAGGAGTCTAAGCAGTCAAGAGCAAACAACAAGCATTACAAGCACACCAAAACAAACTATCGAACAACCGGAACTAGCGTTTTACAACTGAAAAGGGAAACCTCTTAAGTATGGGTCATATCCTAAAGCTTCAGCATTCTTGAGTTAGGCATCTCTCTCAGCTTGTCTGGCAGAACATTGACTTCTTGAGTGTAACGCCTATGAGTCCAGTGTAGTCTTCAGTTGCTCTAGCTTGACTTCTTGTAGTAGACTGCTACTTCCATTATTCGGGGTACAAGGTCGGACAATCTAGCGTTTGTAACCAAAAGGAGAGGAGAAAAATAAATCCTCTTGGAATAGAAGACAAGGGGATTTCCAAAGTGGCCAAACTTGAAATCAAGGAGGAGGTAAATTGGAACAAATGGATACAAGGTAACCAATGCCATTGAGGGTACAAGTAGACAAGGAATTTGTGAGATGTAGAAGCAATGGAAATGAGGGAATAAAAGAAAAGAATACAGAGTTAGATAAAAGCAGCATCAAGGGTGAGATAAATGAAGAAGGATGAGGAATAAACGTCGAGAGGGTCAAGGATATGGTAAAATATGACTTTTATGTCTGAATAGATCTTAGAAAACGACCATTGCAATCTAGGATGGCGTCCTACGGTCGACACAGCTCTGATACCACCTCTGTCACACCCGGTTTTAAGAACAAAACCGAAAGCATAACTATATGTATGCCAGGATCAAGTTCCATACATATAGTGACTTCATCAGTGAATAATCAGCAACAGTATCACGAAAAGAGAATTAAAAGACTATAAAGATTATCAGAGTTATACAGCTTATCCTAGAAACGAAGACTCCACACTTCACAGGCAATCGACCGGGGGTTCCGCAGGCCTAGAACTCAGCATCATCTTCAAAAGACTTCAGATCACTTTCTCCTCTGAGCAGCAATTATAACAAGCGTGAGTACACTTATGGTTGGTACTCAGCAAGTGTTGGGAATTATATGACATGAAGGCCAAAGCAAGGAAAGGCTGACTGGCTTACTGCGATAAGCAATTTTAATTGGTCAAATTTTATTAGCACCTGATTACTATGGTATGAGTTTATACCAAAAACCCACATTAAAAGAGAGAGAAGAGATACAGCATAAGCATAACCACAACCATACACATGGTCCAAAATAACCATAACCATAGCCATGGTCCACGATTTAATTCATCTTCAAGTTCAATTATCATGTGAGGGTCCAAGCCGCTCTTAACCGTGAGCACGGCTGATATATCAGTTTTCACTCTGCAGAGGTTGTACACTTTACCCACAATTCATGTCTCCCGATTTGCCCGAGGTAGCTAGCCTCTTAAACACTTCCGAGGTGAGTGGCAAGGGATTCACTACGAGGCCTTTACAAAGATTCCCTAACTTATGATAATCCGCTAAGGTTTCAAGTCAAAGCGGTCATAACCCTCCCTAATGAGGAAATACCTTAGCCAAGGACCACATAGCCATGTGCCTCAAAAGGACCGAGCTATACCCCGTCGATGCAACCCCTCTTGCCCTTTCGGTAAGATTATCATAAACTAGAGTCTCTAATTAATTAGCCAAGAACAGAGCCATATAGTATTGTGGTTGCACTGTTTTCCTGGGTGGTTCTCCATGTTCCAATTAAAACATATAATCTTGTGATTAACATCACCAAGAGCATGAACATGGATAAAACAGGTATAACATCATCATTGTTGTCATCATGATTATATATTATTCCCCAACCATAACCAGTTGAAGCAACTAAGCAATAGCTACCCAACAATAAAGATAAAACCCATGTTGACAAGGAATGATCATAAAGACTAGGCATATCCTTAATTAGGATCCATCAAAATTAGGACACATGCATGCATATAAAGAAAATGTTGTATTTATTGTGATTATTAGGACAAAAGCATGATCAAGGAAACACTTGCCTTTCTTTTAGCGAATAGCTGCTCAGAGTCTTCAACTCTTGTTCTTGAAACTCTATATCTTCAAAGCTCTTGGGTCACGCTCCTTCTAACGTCAGACAAGCAACCTGTCGGTGTTTAACCGGCTGCCCACCGAGGGATATACCCAAGGTGGTAAGTTTTGGGTGAGGGAACGCCGAGATCAGGAACTCGAAGGTGCAAGGAACACAAGACTTAGACAGGTTCGGGCCGCACGGAGCGTAACACCCTACGTCCTGTATGGTGGTTTGTATTCCCTTTGGTGTAGAATGACCTAATGATCTCTTTTGAGGGGGGTCCCTGACCTCCCTTATATATCCGAGAGGCCAGAGTTACAAAGATGCTAACCAACCCCCACCGAGGGATCACACCAGAACTGATCTCGAGTAGATCCTTCCCGTGTTGGTTAGCCCTATCTCCTATTTAAACGGGATAAACAAGAGATAAACAAAATGAATAAGAGATAAGACGGGCTTAATCTCTTAAACTTCGCGACATGCCCAGCCCGGTGACCCCGGGTCTGACAAGCCCCCGAGCTCTTCGTAGCTGAGCACTGCAGGCTTATCGAGTACTTTCGAAGCGGTCTTCGACTTCTTCTGAAGCTTCGTCTTGAAACCCTGCTTCGAGTACTTCCTTAGCCGCATCGAAGCTATGAGGTGCTCATGCCCCGAATTTTAGTTCTGTTATGGCGTGCGATTGAAAAATCGCACTCCATATGGAGTAGCCCCCGAGCCTCAGATTGAATCGGAGAATCAGGCTGGGGGTCCCATTAATTTGTAATCCTCCTTATCCTTCAAAGAAACTTGAACAATAAGTAGTCGATGCCACGTACCCCGCAGCCCCTGAGCCTTGAATCCAAATCCCACGAAATTGGAGATAAGGGTCCAAAAAATCGTGGCATACAGGCTAAACAATGACACTGTAAGGGGAGACCAAAGTGATGGTACAAATGATGCAATTAGACCAAAGATTCGAAAAACCCCTTCTTTCGGGCTAATTGGCCCTGAAAAAATGATTAATCAAATATTCAATCTAATCAGACCACCAAGTGACCCCTCACCTTCGGAATATTCCACAAAACGAATCTTGGTCTTCTGAACAGTAACTTTTCCCCATCCCGCAGGTTACTTAACCCCGCGCCCATAGGAGGGAAAAATGTGCTTTCAGTCCGCATTCCGCCAAAAACCACCAAAACCCCAATCTGAGCCGAACGCCGCCGCCACTGCCCAAGGAGATCCCCCCACTCCAACTCCCCCGCCCCTCTCCCTGCAGCCCCCGAGCATCTCGTGGCGTAGCGCACTGGAGATGGTGCCTAAGAAGTCGGAGATCGAGGGGAAGAAGAAAGCGGCAGAACCATCGACCGAGGAATGGTCACACAGTAAGTGCTCCCTTAACAATCTGAACAAACTGGTTTCCGAGGGGTTGCTCCAAGAGAAAAACCTTGTTAACTGGCGCCCCTCTTTCCGTGAACCTTTCCCCATGGAGAATGTCGACGAAATCGTCACATTCTTCCATTTTGCCGAACGGGGATTGGCCCTCCCCACTTGTTCTTTCTTCCGCGGCCTTCTTTACTACTACGGGCTTGAGCTCCATCACCTCAACCCGAATTCCATCTGCCACATCTCCATTTTCATCCACTTTTGTGAAGCATTTCTCGGAATTGAGCCCCACTGGGATCTATTCCGCTTCCTCTTCCGCGTGAAACCCCAGCCAACCACGAAAAAACTCGCCGTAGTAGGGGGCGCCGGCATCCAACTGCGACAGCAGGCCGGCGAGAGATACCTTGCATATAGATTCCCCTCCAACCTTCCTGGGTGGAAAAACCTCTGGTTTTACATCGAAAACCATGCTCCCCCCCTGCCGACGAAGTCGAGCAAACCGCCCGTGGTGAGGGGGGAGTGGAACCTTGAACCCTCCGGCATGGAAATGATTCAAGTCAAGGAGCTGCTGGAGGCCATCGAAGCACTGAAGAAGGAGGGGGTGACCGGCGCCTCCGTCATGTTCTCCTTTTACAAGCGCCGCGTCCAACCCATCCAGCAGCGCTGCAATCTGGGCTTCGAGTACACCGGCCCCGCTGACCCTTCTCGTATGTGCACAGAAGAGGTACCCGACGAAGTCGCGCTCCAGCGAGTTCAGCGGGTGCTGGTGGACGTGAACGCCGTGCCATACGTGCCCACTCTGTTCACCGCGCAAAATCCGCCCCCTCCGGTGAGTGTTCGACTTCTTTTACTGAAGAAATCTGTTACTGCGCCGATGGTGTACTGAAAAACTTTTCTGCAGGGGCACTCGGAGTTGTACTGCAGCTACCCGCCGCAACCGGACCTCCCCCGAGCATATCACCTCCTCCCCTCTGCGGCCGCAGCCGCCAAGAAGGCTCGCCTTGCTGCGGCTCAAAGCCGCAACGAGTCCGCCGAGAGCGCGGGCCCGCGGGCGGGGAAGACGCCGGAGAAGGACCGCGCCCAGCTGCCGCCGTTGCCACCACGGCAACTCGCCCTGCTACGGTTCGAGGCAGCGGCGAGTCCTCCGAGTGCGTGGACTCGCCGGCGAGTGAAGGAACCGAGGGGGGAACGCGCCGGGAGAGCTCCTCCGACCAGAGCTTGGAGTTGGCCGGCGTTCTGCCACCGGTGCCGAAAGGTCAGCGGCAGATGCGCAAACGCAAGGCCGAAGAAGTCGAGTCCTCCAGGTACGGAGTTGTTGTTTGGGCCAGTTACCAAGTTCCAATGATGCCGAACACTAACGGCACCCCCTTGCAATCTTCCTGCTCCACCACCCGGGTCTGAACCCAAAAGGGTGGGGACAGGCCCCTCCGACGTCGTGGCGGTGACAATTGCCGTGGCGGGAACCCCTCCATCGGCCGGCCAAGCCTCGCCATCAGCGACGAGCGTTCCTCGGCAGGCCTGGCGGGTGAAGAAGGCTGCCAAGAAGAAGTCGACACTGTAAGTTTTGCTTCGATCGCTTGAAATGCTTGACCGCGCCTGCGTGGATAACCATGTTGTCGATGTCGCCAGGGCTGCGAGTGCGGTGCAACTCCAGCTGGAACCGGGTAGGGCTGCGGCGCCTGCCTTGGCTGCAGCAGCCCCCGAGCCCTCGGCGCCTGGGGGGCCTGTACCCGCAGAGGTGGCCCCTGAAGCAGATGCGGGGCTCCCCGACTTGCCGCCTCCCGAGTCCCAACAAGAAGGAGCCGGACCCGGTGGCGATGAACAAGTCGTGGCCCCGGCAGCGGGTGCGGGGCTCCCCGACTTGCCGCCTCCCGGGTCCGGGCAAGAGGGAGCCGGGCCCAGTGGTGGGGAACAAGTCGTGGCCCCTGGTGCCGCTCCTAGCAGTGGTACAGGTACGCGCTTACCCGCCCGCGGCTTGATGCCAGGGTCCGAGGACAATATGGTGACTACTTCGTATGCTTGCAGGTGTCCAGCCGCCGCCGTCCGGGGATGCCGCCGAGCCCTCGGAGAGTCCCCGTGAGGTGCTGAGGACCGGGCCAGGGTACCAGAACATCATCACCACCGACCTGGTGGATGATCTTCTGCTAACAGCCGAGAACCTGGAGACCTTCAAGAGCACCTTCAAGGAGTTATACAACTTCTCCATGGTAGTACTCGCGTAAAGTTCCGGGTGTGTGCATTGGTGAGTTGTTTAGTACTCATTCTCCTCCTTTGGCGCAGCATATGATTACCAAATCCCAGAAGAAGTTGGAGAAACTCCGCGCGGTTGTGAGTGACGCGCGGGAGTTAGGTGCCCTGCACAAGCGCATTTCCGAGGAGAAGACGAAGAACTGCTACCTGCAGCGCGAGCTTGATATGCTGAAGCAGGAAAGCACTCGAGAGACCTGGCTGCTCAAGAATGACCTGAAGAACCTTGAAGAGGCCAACTCCGAGCTCCAACAACAGGTCAAGGAGCAACAAGCGGAGTACCAGGAGCAGCTCAAGGCCGAAAAGAAGGCGCACCAAGGTAGGCCCCCGTTTCCCTCGAGTACTTTTGCTTAGTGATTTCACTTGCTTGCTGAAACATCTTCACCACAGAGCTTAGGAAAGTAATAAAACACAAAGAGGAGCTGCTTACTGACGTGAAGTCGAAAGGCTGCGGAAGGTGATCGACGACACTGAACGTCAGTTCGTCGACTGCCTTCAGCAAGTCATAGCGCTGGGCGAGAAGGACGAGCAGCGGCGCAAGGAGCTGGAGGACCTCCAGGGAGCCGCCTAGGAACTGGTCGACATGGTGGACCCGCCAGAAGAAGGCGAGGCAGGCCCGCGGCCCCTGCTGGGATGGCTCCGTGAAGCCCCGAAGAAAATGCTCAAGTTTTTATCCGAAGCTCCAGTCGCTTGCGTGAGCAACGCCCTTGCATATGTAAAGTCCTTCGTGCCCAATGCGCAGTTAGACATTTTTGCGCAGGGATGGCGGCAGACTACTCGGACGAGCGTTTTGAAGAGTACCTGCGTGAAGCCCAACCTGTAGCAGAACAAATTGTACACAGTGTACTGCAGGATTAGGGTATGAGGAACAAGTACTCGTTCTCTTGTATATATGTTTATGTCGTTGTCTCTACTTGTGTGTGTGTGTGCCTATGCTGAGCGAATGTCCAGGCTTACAAGGCGCAAGTAGCAGACACTACCCAGGGGTGCAACGACCCTGAAGGTAGCCGTAGTTCCGTGTAGGAACTCGTCTAACAAGTGGCCCACAACCCGGAATTGTAGGCCTAGACTCGTTAGGAAGGAACGCGAGCATCGTCGCGGGTTTGCCGTGCGTAGGGAAAAAATTAGGACTAGCTCGAGTGCGGCGACTCTGAGTGTAGTCGAAAATCGCTCCTGCTTATGAGCGTGCTCCGTAAGCTGTGTGAGACCCGGGCGGACGGATCGGGCTTATTAGGAGCAGGTGCGGTCGTTGCCGCGTTTTGGCCATTCTTTTGGCAAAAACATGACTGTTCTGAGTGCCGCCACTCAGGATGTAGTCGAGGTAGCTCTTCATGCGAGCCCGTCCAACGTGCTGTTTTTGATCCAGTCGAGCGGATCAACTGAGTTGGACAAGGTGCGACTTCGGTCGCGTGCGACCACCCAAGGTCGCGGCGGAACTCTATATATCGAGGAGTTGTAGCCAGAGCAGATGGTTCGACAAAAAGTAAAGTCGATAAGTTGTGAATGTAGTCACAACTTTATTCACGACGAGCGGCCAGTCTACACGAGTGTTGGTTCGTGGCCGTGGCCGTCGTGCGCCGGAGAATAATGTTCAACCTGAATATTGTGGCTCATAGCCTCCAATATGCATCGAAAAAAGGAGATCGTCCAAGCCCCTGAGGAATTCGGATATCACCAGGTATTTGCTTATGGGTAGAACTTGCGCAGGTGTTGGACGTTCCAGGAGTTTGGGATGTCCTGGCCCTCGGGGCATTGTAGTCGATACGATCCTGGCCGTGTGACCTGCTTGACGACGAACGGGCCCTCCCACCTTGGATTGAGTTTGTGTAGGCCAGATTCGTCCTGGATACGACGTAAAACCAGGTCGCCAACGCTGAATGACCGCTCCTTGACGTTGCGATCATGGTATCGGCGGATCCCCTGCAGGTATCTGGCTGACTGGACAAGGGCGGTGCAATGAGCTTCTTCCACAGAATCGAGCTCTAACTGCCTCGCCTCGTCCGCCTCGCCTTCATTGTACATTTCAACCCTTGGGGACTTCCACATGATATCGGTTGGTAAAATGGCTTCAGATCCATATACGAGGAAGAAAGGTGTTTGGCCTGTGGCTTTGGACGGCTGAGTCCGAAGCCCCCAGACTACATGCGGCAGCTCGTGTACCCATTTGCCTCCCTTCTTGCTATTTTCATCGTATAGTCGCTTCTTGAGACCGTCGATTATCAAGCCGTTCGCCCGTTCGACTTGTCCATTGGCCCGCGGGTGTGCAACTGAGACATATTTGACTTCGATGCAAGCGTTCTCGCAGAATTCCCAGAAATGGTTGGCCGTGAAGTTTGACCCCAAGTCCGTGATGATAGTGTTGGGGAAGCCGAACCGGTGCAAAATATCCGAGATGAAGTCAACAACCCGGTCTGGCGTGAGCTTGGCGATTTGCTTGTACTCGATCCACTTCGTAAACTTGTCGATAGCCACCAGAACATGAGTAAAACCGCCTGGCGCCGTCGTGAAGGGCCCGATCATGTCGAGACTCCAACAAGCAAAAGGCCACGATGGTGGTATAGTGATGAGGCTATGAGCAGGAACATGGGTCTGTTTGCCGAAGAATTGGCCGTTTTGACACCTGCGCACGAGATCCTCCGCGTCGGTTACTGCAGTGGGCCACCAGAAGCCGGCCCTGTATGCTTTCCCAACCAGCGTTCTTGACGCCGCATGGTTGCCGCAGACGCCTTCGTGGATCTCTCGTAGTATGTCGTACCCATCTTCCTTCGTGACGCACTTCATAAGAACTCCTGACCGAGCGCCACGCCTGTAGAGCTTGCCGTTGACCAGGACGAAGCCCTTGCTTCGTCTTAAGACGCGCGCCGCTTCCGTGCTCTTAGCGTCAATTCCGCTGGTAGCCGTTGGTCTTGAATGAAGTCGATGAAAGCCGCTCGCCAGTCCTCCCCCAGCATCAGAACCTCTCGATCGGGTTGTTGGGAACCCGAGTCGATGGTTACTTGCGGAGAAGGTTTGATGGATGGCTGATCAAGCTCCTGGACGAAGACTCCCGGCGGGACTTGAGCGCGTGTTGACCCTAACTTGGACAGGATATCCGCGCCAACGTTGTGCTCCCGTAGCACATGGTGAACCTCCAAGCCAGAAAACTTGCCTTCCAGCTTGCGCATTCCTGGACGTATGCCTCCATTGTTTCCTTGTTGCAGTCCCACTCCTTATTGACCTGCTGAACGACAAGAAGAGAATCGCCATACACAAGTAATCGCTTGATCCCTAGTGATATCGCAAACGAAGCCCGTGAAGCAAGGCTTCATACTCGGCTTCATTATTAGATACCTTCCATAAGATCTGAAGGACGTACTTCAATTGTTCGCCTCGTGGGGAGATGAGCAAGACACCAGCGCCTCCGCCGTCGAGCTTGAGGGACCCATCAAAATACATGGTCCAGTGCTCTGGCTTGTCCACTGGGGTTGGGACTTGATTCTCCCTCCATTCAGCCATGAAGTCGACTAGAGCTTGTGACTTGATGGCAGTGCGTGGCTTGAAGTCAATTGACAAAGCCCCCAGTTCCACTGCCCACTTAGATATGCGTCCCGTGGCATCTTGATTATGGAGAATATCCGCCAGCGGGAAGTCCGTAATCACAGTGATCTTGTACTCGTCGAAGTAATGGCGCAACTTTCTTGATGTGATCAAAATTGCATATAAGAGCTTTTGAACAGCTGGGTACCGGACTTTTGACTCGGAGAGGACTTCGCTGACGAAATAGACGGGCCTCTGCACTCCGAACGCATGGCCTTCTTCGCCTCGCTCACTACAATAGCGCTGCTGACAACATGGGTTGTTGCCGCAATGTAGAGTAGTAGATCCTCTTCCGGTAGCGGAGCGGTAAGGATTGGAGGCGACTGGAGGTGAGTTTTCAAGTCTTGTAGAGCTCGCTCGGCCTCCTCCGTCCATTGAAACTTGTCTTGGCGTTTTAGGAGCTTGAAGAAAGGTAGTCCTCTCTCCCCGAGTCGGGAGATGAACCTGTTCAAGGCCGCCATACAACCTGTCAGCTTCTGCACATCCTTGATTGTGGCCGGAGCCTCCATATCAGTGATGGCCGTGATCTTGACAGGGTTGGCCTCGATGCCCCGGTTGCTGACGATGAACCCAAGCAATTTCCCAGAAGGTACTCCAAAGACGCACTTGGTGGGATTGAGTTTCACCGATATCTGCGTAGACTACTAAATGTTTCTTCCAAATCTTCGATCAGGCTATCGGAATCCCTGGTCTTGATGACCACATCGTCCACATAAGCCTCAACATTCCGGTGCAGCTGATCCGCGAAACACATCTGGATCGCGCGTTGGTATGTTGCTCCTGCATTCTTCAACCCAAAAGACATTGTTTTGTACGCATAAGTCCCGTATGGGGTGATGAATGCAGTCTTGATTTGGTCCTCCTCCTTGAGCGCAATCTGATGATACCTGAGTAGCAATCAAGAAAACAAAGAAGTACACACCCAGCCGTCGAATCGACGACTTGGTCAATGCGCGGCAGCCCAAAATGATCTTTTGGGCAATGCTTGTTGAGATCGGTGTAGTCGACACACATTCTCCATTCATTGTTCTTTTTCTTTACAAGCACGGGATTCGCTACCCACTCTGGATGAATTACTTCTTTAATGAATCCAGCCGCGAGGAGTTTAGCGATCTCTCGTTTAATGGCCTCACGCTTGTCTTGAGCAAACCTCCGGAGGCGTTGCTTTTTGGGCATGGCCTTCGGGTCTACATTCAAAGCATGCTCGATCAACTCCCTGGGCACCCCTGGCATGTCCGCAGGTTTCCATGCGAATATGTCTCGGTTAGCCCGAAGAAAGCTGACGAGCGCGAGTTCCTATTTGTCGCCTAAGCCCGCGCCAATGACGGCGGTCTTAGATGAATCTCCCTCCTGGAGCTGGATCGTCTTGAGGGCCGCGCCATCAGTCAACTGGATGCTCGACTTGCTGGCCTTCTTGGAGGGAATTTCCAGCCCAGACTAGGGAAAGCTGCTGCGCGGCCGCGAGTACTTCTCCCGAAGCATCTGGCACACGAGTAGTCGAAGCATATTGGATCGCTCCTGGTTGCAGTCGTATGACTTCTTCAAGTCGCCACGGAGGGTGAGCACTCCACCGAGTCCTAGCATCTTAAGAAGCAGATAAACATAGTGCGGCACTGCCATGAACTTAGCTAGTGCCGGACGACCCAATATTGCATGGTAAGAGGAATCAAAAGTAGCCACCTCAAACTTGATGAACTCGGTACGATAGTTCTCCCGCGTACCAAAGGTGACTGGAGGACCACCGTGCCAAGCGGATGCGCCGCATTACCTGGGACGATCCCGTAAAGGGAGACTTGCTGGGCATCAGCATATCCTTGAAATCCAGGCCCATCTTCTTCAAAGTACTGACGAAGATGAGATTGAGCCCGCTTCCGCCATCGATGAGGACCTTGGTAAGCTTGACCTCTGCCACCACAGGATCCAGGACCAATGGGAACTTACCGGGCTCCGAGAAGCTCGTCCACTGATCGTCGCGAGAGAACGAGATGGGGACCTCCGACCAACGGAGCGGCCGTGGTACCGCCGGCTCGACGGACAAGATCTCCCGAAGAAGCAGCTTCTGGTCACTCCTGGAACCGAAATCCTCATCACCGCCGAAGATAACGTTGACGACCTTCGAGGCATCCTGAAACTTCGGGTTACGCCCCTGGTCATCGTGATCGTCATCCTCGGGTTCTTTGTCAGCAGGCTTCTTATTCTTCTTTCCACCACCGGTGTTGCTGAACGTCCTCCGGAGGTGGTAGCAGTCAATGGCGGCATGGCTGGCGCCCGGATGCCATGGGCACTTCTTCTGCAGGAGTTTCTCGAATTCCTCCTGCGTCGTCGACTTCTTGCCCCGTGAAGGACGATCGATAGCCGCGATGACATCATCTGGCTTTCGTTTCCGGGGTGGCCCGGAAAAGTCCCGCTGGCCTTTGTCGCTGCGGTTGTCGTTTGGGCGCCGCAGATTGCTATCATGGCGCCGCGGGAACCGCTCCCGCATCTTCTCCTCCTGCTCGGACCAATCGTGCATCATATCACGAAGGCCCGCAACGGTCTTCGGCCTGTTCCGCCCGAAATCTCTGTATATGCTCGGGTCGGTGATGCCGTTGTAAAAGCAGTCGATGATGTCCTCCTCCGAGATGTTCGCGATGGTGGCGGGACGTCGAAGAAGCGACGCGTGTAGGACCGTAGAAGCTCGTTACGTTCCTGCTTGCACTGGGCAAGATCGTGTCGAGTACCTGCACGGGTAATTGCTCCCTGGAAATTATCGATGAAGACCTTCTTAAGTCGTTCCCAGGAGTCGATTGTGTTGCTGCCAAGGCTCTCCAGCCAAGTGAGCAGCGCAGGGTCCAAAGCCATCAGGAAGTAGACGACTTTGGTGATATTTGAGCCCCCCGCGACGTCAATGGCCGTGGAGTAGCAACGAAGCCACTGCTGGGGAGCCTGCTTGCCGTCGTACTTGGTGATGCCGATCGGTTTGAAGCCCTCCGGGTACTTGTAGCTGCTGAAACGAGCAGAAAAAGCAGGAAATCGATCGCTGCAGTCAGTACCTTCATTCTCGACTTCTTCACGGGTCTTGCGCCTGGAAGAAATCACGGTGCGCGCATCGCGGCCTTCATTGATGTGTTGGCGCAGATCCTCCGGAGGGAGTCGATGATGGGCTTGTCGTGGCTGACCCCCTTGCGGTGGCTGCTGCCTCCTGCCAGGGGTCTGGCTCCCGCAAGCGTTGTCGTTGCTGGGTTGACGTCGAGGACGGCCGCCAGCCGTTCGGCTGTGGGCCTGACTTCGACTCTCTCCCACACGCTCCTCCCTGATGGTAGGCGCCGGGTTGTGTTGATCCAACTGGATCCAAGCCCTCTGCGCGTACAAGAGTGCTTGACGTACCTCCGGGTCATGGCTGCGCTCGAGGATGGCCGTAACCGTAGCGATGTTGGCCACCGGAGTCCGAAACCCAAGTTCGCTGACGGCGGCGAACTCAGGATCAAGCTCGCGATGCATAGATCGCCTACGCTCGTTGGCCCTCTCCGCCGGATTGTACGGGCCCTGTTTCTGGCCCTCCGCGCTTCACGATCGGCGTCGTTCTCGTCACCAACATTGGCCGTGATCTCATCCTCGGAGATCGCTTCAAAATTGTCGATGAGAAAATCCCCACCGTCCTCGCCTTCTTCGGCCATCAGCACCTGGCGAGAGGAAAGCTCGTGAGAACCTTTGTCGACTAGTTCAGTCGTCCCCTCCGCCGCGGTGGCCAACGGCCTGCCTTCCTGAAAAGGCAAGGGCTCGAGGTGAGCCACGAGTCGATCCTCTGCTTCGAGTGGTTGGGGAGCGTTACCCCCTCCAGTGCACCACGTGCCCCCCCGGCAAGGAGATGACCACCAGATCACCGGCACCGGAACAACCCGAAGCCCCCCGACACGCGGTGGCTTCAAGTTTTCCGATCTGGAGTAACAAGTTCAGGTCCTTCTCAAACATGGAGAGGGACCCAAAGGCGTCGGCCTCCTGAAGACCAGTGGCCGATTCGCACAAACTGAGCTGAGATCGGCTAAGCGAATCCCTAGATTGGAACAAGTCCAAACCAGGGAGAGTTGCCGCAACACCAGAAGAAGTCGAGGCTGAAGCGGACTCCACCTTGTCCTGTGCTGCGGGAGCGTGGAGCGGCAAGTTGTCGAGGTCGTCGACAAACTTGTCGAGGTCGCTGCAGAAATCCGTAAGCGGAGGTCCTTGGCTTCATGTCGACAAGGAATCGCCCGGAAACTGCCCGCACCATCTGCGATGCAGACCCATGAACCAAAAACAAACGTCGTGCCCTGAGAGGGAACCGACCTGACGAATCTGAACGAAGCCATCGAGCTCGCCGGTGGATCTTCGACGCGCTCCCCTACCTGGCGCGCCAGCTGTCGGTGTTTAACCGGCTGCCCACCGAGGGATATACCCAAGGTGGTAAGTTTTGGGTGAGGGAACGCCGAGATCAGGAACTCGAAGGTGCAAGGAACACAAGACTTAGACAGGTTCGGGCCGCACGGAGCGTAACACCCTACGTCCTGTATGGTGGTTTGTATTCCTTTGTGTAGAATGACCTAATGATCTCTTTTGAGGGGGTCCCTGACCTCCCTTATATATCCGAGAGGCCAGAGTTACAAAGATGCTAACCAACCCCACCGAGGGATCACACCAGAACTGATCTCGAGTAGATCCTTCCCGTGTTGGTTAGCCCTATCTCCTATTTAAACGGGATAAACAAGAGATAAACAAAATGAATAAGAGATAAGACGGACTTAATCTCTTAAACCTCGCGACATGCCCAGCCCGGTGACCCCGGGTCTGACAACCTGGCCCCCAGCTCACCCGCCCGCCGCGCCAAACCCTGCTGGCTCCTCCTCGCGTGACGCATCGCGCCGCT
>NW_020356214.1:0-130793 GCF_002211085.1 Panicum hallii | reverse complement strand
CTTTCTCACCGGCATACGCCGCAACCACCACGCCTCGCCCAAATTCCGCCGATCCAGAGCTTCCCCACCTCCTCCTCTTGCTCCCCGTCGTGATCCACACCAACCCCGGCCCTCCCCCTCACCGGAATCGCTCCACCCCGAGCCGCCCCTCCATTGCGCCGCCGTGCTCGACTCCACCGTCGACAGCCCGCCTCGCCACTCCTCCGACCAATCCATGTAAGGGAATCGCTTCCCCACGTCCCAGTGGTGCTCATGCGCGCGCTAGACCCCCTTGTTCGCCGGCCGTTCGCCGGGAACGGCGTCGCGCCGCCACGGCCGCCGCCCTTCTCGTCGCCGGCCGGATTTCCCCTTTGTCTGTTGGATCCCGTCTTGCCCTTTGTGCTTGCCTCGTCCCCCTGGTCGTGCTTGACCGGCCCTCGCCGCCGGCGACCTCGCCGCCGGTGGGAACACGCCGGAGGCCGAGCCTCCAGCCATGTCGAGGCCGGACAAGGCCTATTTGTGAGAAGAACATATCTTGCAGGGACCCCTGTGCAAATATTCGAGACCCCCCCCTAAAGCTTCTGTTATTTCATGTGAATTTGATTCCCTGTCTTGTAAAATTCAAACAATTCACAGAAAAATCTAAAAATAGTGAAACCAATTTTGTTAGAAAATAAATTTCAAACTCTATGATTTTTGTTAATGGAGTGTAGTGTGAAACAAAATACTTTTGCCTTTACTTTAAATCTAAGATCAAGGGGTAATTCACACTTGACCTTGACATTTCATGCTCTATTGTTTTTCTCAAAGTTTAGCATGAATATTCTTTAAGCCCTAAGTAACCTTGTGCAATTTCAAACTCAATATTTAGTCTAAACTTAACATCTTTAATTTGAGCTTTCAAATTTAAAATAAACCTAATGTATAACCTATTCTAAATGGAATCTTAGTATTCACTAATGTAATGTTTTATGATCCTAATATATAATCAAGTTTCTATGATCTTTTATTTAAAGTTTTGAAATCAAATTTTAGTTTATTTCAAATTTAACCCAAAGGTTTAATTTATATTACAATAAAATTTACCATATCTTATAAATGGTGTTTCAAATCTAAACCCTCGTTATTCTATACATGTTTGTGTACTATTAGATGTGATATAATATTTAAATTTTAAATTTAAAATTCACCTCATTAATGTATCGCATTTCATATAGAATCAACGACACTCGACGACGGGGACTACAATTGGTCTTAGGACAAGACCAAGGCTTTCCAGAAGACCCAGCACAAGTCGTCGAAGGTCTAACTGAAGCTCCGAACCCGAGTTCGGAAATCTCTGACTCTCCTGCCCCTACCCCTACTCCCGAAGGCAAGCCCCGACATATTCCACTATTTTATTTACTCTGCAATCTATATCTATCTATATTATATCTTGCATTAGGTCTAGGAATTGTGGTGAAACCCCTAGATGCATAAATCCTAGGAATCCAATGTAATGCTCCCGAGTCCTTATCGGATAGATGCTCCGCTAATAGGACCGGTAGAAGTCGAGTGATCTCCTGTCACTCGCCGCGATATAGGAGTTGCATGTTTACATTACTGCAACCACTATAAGGATGACGGACAGGGTCATGTGCTGTGTCATGACCTGGAAGCTTACCCTGTCTGTTTCGATGAAAAGTTTTAAGGCCGAAATGTTGGTAGTGGTGGCTAAGTTTTTGAAAGTACTAGCCACATGCCGCGAAATATGGTAAGCGGCAAGCCTAGTAACCAATCGGCCCGGCAAGTGGACATACCTGCCACCACTCGAGTTTACGTAATGTTCACACGCACCGACGTGCGGGAGTGCGTTCTGCAAGGCAGACAGGAATACGGGTTTTGTAGTCGCGCTACAGACGTATGTCCTGTACACATTGGGTGTGCGTACGGTCCTGCAGTCGCTTGTGGTGGACCTGATCCACGACCCGGAATGAAAGGCAAACGGTTACTTGGGAATGATCGTTGGATCTTCCGAGCGTGTGAGTTAGGTTTACCTTGCAAGGTTAAATTCGATTCGAATCGTCCGCCTCTCACGATGCTTGAGACTGCTTATCCCTTCTGCCACATTGAGTAATAAGAGTAATTGTTGATGAGATAATCTTGATGGATGATAATCACTACCTTGCTTGTTCAGTATAGGTGCTAACCTAGAATGGCTAATCAAATTAGAATCTGAAAGCTAAAATTTGAAAGTAGTTTCATACTCTTTGTTGCTTTTCAGCTGAAAATGAACCTAGAGCCTTTACAACAACTTCATGTGTCTAGTTATGGGCTAAGTATACCCAAACCCGGGTAACCTTGCTGAGTATTAGAATACTCAGCCTTGCCAATGTCTGTTTCAGGTATTACCTACGAGAACCCCACGGACAACCTTGGGTGGCCTACGTCCGTTCCTTTTGGCTGGTCCGTGGAGTGGGACCCGTCCCCGACCGGCACTGACCCTCCGGAGTGACACCAGGCCCCGGGCTAGGCTTGGTGTTGCCTTCGGACGTCTGTAGTCGCATAAAACTTTTTCTTCCGCTGTGAGTTGGGCAAGCTGTTATGCTTGTCAGTTGAACATGGTTATGTATAAGTTTACCTATCTTTGAAACTCGTTGTAATAATGTAGTATGGTTGTAAATTAAAAGTTGATGAGCTATTCTGTGATGTGACTCGCCTTCGTGCGAGATGAACCTGCTTCGATCCTGCTGAACCGTGGTTGTATCGGCGGAGACCCGACAGACCAAAGGATTGTTCCGTTTGAAGTGCGTTAAGCTGATTGCGATTGTACGGCGTCAATAACGCACTTGAGCCGGAATAATTCAGCGGATCTGCCACAGCTGGTATCAGAGCTGTAGGTTTATCTTTACATCTAGAATAGCTTCTAAAAGGTGTTTTCTGGATAAAAGTTTGCCAACAAATGAATTTACAAAGTACGTTGGATCCGTTAAGGTTGTGCTTAGAACGTAAAGCCCTAAGGGTTTATATGGGAAAGTATCAGGTGGCTAATGGTATCTATATATATGTATAGGTAGATCTGACTTGCAGCACTACTTTCTGTCAAAACTTAAATTTCTGCACAACCCAACCTTACTTCCTGTAACGACATCTACGAACGGAGGTAAGAAGGTAAGGATCCTCAGCCAACTGAGGGAGCTTGGTCTTCCCGTCGGTGATGCGAACCGAACGCTGTTTCTCAAGCAGTGGCCTACTTGAGATGCTGCCAATATACCAACTTAGGTTGATTATATTGGGAGTATATGGTTCGGCGCAGGGTATGGCGATGCTGTTCATACCCCCGCATATTGCGGTACCCCCGTGAATACGTTGTTTCGATAACGTATGTTAACGTTGTCTGTACGGCGGTAATTGTACAGATGCTGTTTCTATAGTGAGCAGTAATGATTGGGGACGCTTTCATGTCGTGCTGCCATGAAAGGTTCACGAGATATATATATCTGTGTTTTCTTCTGCAGGTACACTAACCACGTTCACGCTATTAGGACGCGTAGGGTTTACCGACTAGTTATATATAGTGAGAGACGTATGGTTATGCCACCGAAATTGACTACGTAAGTCCGAAAATATTCGGCAGTTGTTTTGGTTGTGAGGGCGAGTAGCGCGTGCATACATCTTTCTCAATGAAAGAATTTTATACATCATAGATATGCCATTTGTTTTTGGAATGGGGTAATGAAGAGTTAAGGATAGCTTTAAGTTGGGTATCTTATATGGGATTTTAGTTTTCCATCTGATTTCCAGCCTTTGCTGTTATCAAATTGGTTATCTTGATCTGTTTATCTTGTATTCTCCTAACAAGATAACAAGTTTTACCATTTGCATCCTGGTCGCAGATGGCAGCACCTTCCAATGTTTTCTGGGATCCGAAAGGGCATCTCCACACTAATGCCCTTCACTGGGAGGGTTTTCCCCGCTTGCTATGGGAATCTTTGCAGGCTTTCCATTATACAGAACCCCCTCAGTACGACGCTGTTGAACATGTGGAAGACGGAATCCATAGGGCCTATGTCAGGATGAGTATACCTCAGCATCCTTTCCGTTCACGATGGCAGCCTATTGAGATTAGTACGACGGGCTACAGAATTATGGACGCCATTGAAGCAGCGGCCCTAGAAGCCATTTATGCTTTCTGCAGTCAACACCCCGAGGAAGTTGTAGGACAACCTATAGGTTTGTTCGCCACAACAGATCCTAGTAAAGTGGAGCGAGACCTCAGAATAATTCCTGAAAGTCATAGGTTGGAAGGTCCACCAGAAGAAGTAGTGCAAGGAATGAGGCGTTACACGGGCGTGCAATACCACTATCACATGCTGCTACGCCGTGAGATAGGCCATCTGATTACTGCTGCGCGAAGTTTCCACGGGGACGCTGCTAGATACTTCACCCAGGCAGACCAACTTCAAGCAGTGGTACTTGAAAAGAATGGAATAATCGCTACTCAAAACGAGACCATCCATCATCGTGAAGATCAGATCAACGAGAGTGATCACATAATCACTCAACGGGATACTGTTATTGATTTCTACAGGCACAAGTTCAAGATCTGATCCTTGCAGTGGATGATGCTCAAGCTCAGATTGAAGAATTGCAGCAGCCCCCGATTCCTCCCGTTGCACCTGCAGCACCTGAAGCTGAAGAGGAAGATCCCGAGGAGATCGAAGGAGTCTCCGAACTTGATTCTGAGCATGGGGATCCAGTCGTCAGTCCCCATCATTCCTCCTCTGGAAGCCAGTCATCAGTGGGCAATTTTGATGACTTTTAGTCATAGTGACAGCGTGGTGGATTAGATGTAATAAATGTATAAGGTGTAACATAAGTAGTGGGTAGAATATCTAGTTATAAAGCCACTTGTTGTATATGTGGCATGTATTTTTGGGTAAAAGTTTGTAACCTTGGGAGTGTACTGATGTAAGATAGTAGTATCTTTATAGTAATCCAAATCCTAAGTTTCGGTTATCCTGCTCAACATCTGTGTACCTGTTATAAGTAGATTGAATGGAGCATATGCATTACATTTCAGCTGGATAAATTGCATATTATCTGAAATTGGAGCAAGATTATGGTTGATAATGGATGTCTCCTTTATTTCAGATGGTTGGAGCTACTCGAGGAACCCCAGAAGGATTCCGGGCAGGACAACCTGGTAGTTCTCAGCAACCACCACCGCCACCTCCGAACTTGGCCGAGGTTATGGCCCGGCAAACCGAGCTTCTAAATCAACTTGTACAAGCTCAGATGGGCCATTTCCAGCAGCAACCTCGAGGCCGAGAAGAACCTCTATCGGCCACTTATCAAGACTTTCTCAGCACCCAACCTCCACTATTCCACAAGGCCGAGGAGCCTTTAGATGCGGATGCCTGGTTGCGGACCATTGAGTCCAAGTTCGCCTTATTGTCCGCTCCATGTTCAGAGGAGAACAAAGTGCTCTTCGCCGCCCAGCAACTTCGAGGCCATGCACGTCTTTGGTGGGACCAGTTTCATGCAATGCAACCCGCCGAACACGTGGTCATTTGGGATGAGTTTCGGACTGCATTCCGCGCACATCATATACCAGCAGGACTCATTGAGCGGAAGCTCAATGAATTTCTAAGCCTGACCCAAGGTACCCGTACGGTTACACAGTATGCACAGGTTTTCAATCACCTGTGCCAGTATGCGGGATCACATGCGGACACTGATGCCCGCAAATGTGATCGCTTCCGTCGAGGCTTAAACACCAAGCTCAAAGAATGGTTGAATTTAGTGAAGGCCAACGATTTCAATGAGTTGGTCAACATGGCCATTACTCAGGAAGATTGCATCGCCGCCCATAGAGCGGAAAAGAAACGAAAAGCACCCACAGGGCCTACAACTCCACAGTCGCCGCGGTATCGGCTGGTCCCGAGCAACGCCCCTCGAGCTCCATCTCGAGGCAATATAACTGGCAGATGGGTAGCCCGACCTCCCCAACAAATACCATTCAACCGACCACCCCTGCCACAAAATCAGCAACAACCCCAACAAGGTCCACGACCGAGCTTTCCGCCAGCTACTCCAGGAAACAGCAATTATCGTTGTTTCAATTGCGGAAGCCCGTCCCACTTCATTAAGGATTGCCCTCAACCTAGGAAATCATTCCAAGGGCAAACATCTAATCCGAACTATAAGGGCAAGGGTAAGAGACAAGTGGTGCAAGTCCGACAAGGGAGGGTGAATCTCACTACACTCTCCGAACTTCCTGAAGGAGCACCGATAATGACGGGTACATTTTCTATTAATCGTTATCCCGTTATTATTCTTTTCGATACTGGAGCTACCCATAGTTTTATCAGTATGGATTGTGGGATTAGAGTGGGCATGGATATTTGTACTATAAGTGAAACTTACAAGATTGTAACTCCTGGTGGTAAGACTATGTCTAATCAAATGTGTAGGAAGGTACCGATTCAACTGGGTAGTCATCTAATCAAAACAGATCTGCTAGCACTAGACCTAAAGGGGATAGATGTTCTTTTAGGAATGAACTGGATGGCACAGCACCATGTGTCCTTAGATATCTCTTCTCGTACTGTGGAAATAGGTTCACCGGAGAATGAACCCACTATCCTTTATCTTCCGCAACCAAAATCCTTTAACTCTTGCACCTATGCCATATCTAAGGTCAAACTTGAAGATATTCCAGTCGTCTGTGAATATCCAGATGTTTTTCCAGATGACTTACCTGGAATGCCTCCAGACAGAGATATCGAGTTCATTATAGAACTTCAACCTGGTACAGCCCCTATCTCTAAGAGACCCTACCGAATGCCTCCTAATGAATTAGCCGAGTTAAAAACCCAACTCCAAGATCTTTTAGACAAAGGCTTTATTCGTCCCAGTGCATCACCATGGGGTTGTCCAGCTCTATTTGTGAAAAAGAAAGACAACAGCTTAAGGCTGTGTGTTGATTATCGTCCTCTCAATGCGGTGACTATCAAAAATAAGTACCCTTTACCCCGCATTGATATCCTCTTTGATCAACTAGCCGGAGCTAAGGTGTTTTCTAAAATAGATCTTCGTTCCGGGTACCACCAAATTAAGATTCGGCCTAGTGATATTCCAAAAACAGCCTTCTCCACTCGGTATGGTCTATATGAGTATCTCGTCATGTCGTTCGGTCTCACTAATGCCCCAGCCTATTTCATGTACCTCATGAATTCTGTCTTCATGCAAGAACTCGACAAGTTTGTCGTAGTCTTTATTGATGACATCTTGATCTATTCTAAAACTCCAGAAGATCATACTAAGCATCTCCATGTCATCCTTCAGCGATTAAGAGACCACCACCTGTATGCCAAATTCTCTAAATGTGAATTTTGGCTAGATACAGTCAAATTCCTAGGCCATACCATTTCTGGTGACGGAATATCCGTCGATCCCAGTAAAGTACAAGAAGTGATGGACTGGAAACCTCCGACCTCCGTCCATCAAATTCGTAGTTTTCTCGGTCTAGCTGGCTATTATCGCCGTTTTATTCCTGACTTTTCCAGAATAGCCAAACCTATGACCGAACTACTAAAGAAAGGTGTGAAATTTTCCTGGGATCAAAAATGCGAAGATGCATTTCATACCCTTAGAAATCATCTTACGACTGCACCAGTCTTAGCTCAACCAGATGTCTCAAAACCTTTTGACATCTATTGTGATGCATCAGGAACTGGACTTGGTTGTGTACTTATGCAAGACAACCGAGTCATTGCATATGCATCACGAGCACTTAGGGTTCATGAACAAAACTACCCTACTCATGATCTCGAACTTGCAGCGGTTATTCATGCCCTAAAGATCTGGAGACATCATCTAATGGGTACGAAATGCCATATCTATACTGATCATAAAAGCCTCAAGTACATCTTTACCCAGGCAGATTTAAACATGAGGCAAAGGCGCTGGTTAGAACTTATCAAGGATTATGACTTGGAAGTGCATTATCATCCGGGCAAGGCCAATGTCGTTGCAGATGCCCTTAGTCGCAAAGCACATTGTCCTTGCCTATTCATTCAAGCATTTAATGAAACTCTCTGTTGGGAAATGAGTAAACTTAATCTAGAGATCGTTTCCCAAGGTGACTTAAACCATATCTCGGTTGAAGCCACACTCAGAGATAATATTGTTCTAGCACAACAGCGTAATGAAGGGGTTAAAATCATCAAGCAGAAAATAACCCAAGGTGAAGGGAAGTATAAGTGCTTCCGAGTAGATCCTGAAGGAGTTTTATGGTTCAATGAGCGTATTGTTGTACCGAAAGACCATAAACTCCGAAAACGAATAATGGATGAGGCCCATCTATCCAAATTCTCTATACATCCTGGCAGTACAAAAATGTATCAGGATCTGAAACAGAATTTTTGGTGGACTCGTATGAGACGAGAAATAGCTAAGTATG
This sequence comes from Panicum hallii, assembly GCF_002211085.1. Taxonomy (NCBI): domain Eukaryota; kingdom Viridiplantae; phylum Streptophyta; class Magnoliopsida; order Poales; family Poaceae; genus Panicum; species Panicum hallii. The sequence continues at coordinate 122,368 of NW_020356214.1, read as the reverse complement.
TGTCAGAATGTGACATCTGCCAAAGAGTCAAAGCCAGTCATTTGAAGACTGCTGGTATTCTTCAACCTCTACCCATTCCCTCGTGGAAGTGGGAGGATATCAGTATGGACTTTATTGTTGGCCTACCCAACACTTCTCGGAGGCATGACTCTATTTGGGTAATCGTTGATCGATTAACCAAGACGGCACATTTTCTCCCTGTGCATACCACATATAATGCTAAAAGGTATGCTGAGATTTATCTGGATCAGATTATTCGACTCCATGGAGTACCTAAAACGATCATTTCAGATCGTGGAGCGCAATTTGTCGCTAGGTTCTGGGAGCAACTTCATGAGGCTCTTGGGACTAAATTAATTCGAAGCTCCGCCTATCATCCTCAAACGGATGGGCAAACTGAGCGAATAAATCAGATTCTAGAAGATATGCTCAGAGCTTGTGTACTCCAATTTGACAAAAATTGGGATAAGTACTTGTCGCTAGCAGAATTTTCTTATAACAATAGCTATCAGACAAGTATTAAAATGGCCCCATTTGAAGCATTATACGGTCGCCGATGCCAAACTCCTTTGAATTGGTCACAAACCGGCGAACGTAAAATTTTTGGACCCGATCTAGTTGTAGAAGCAGAGGATAAAGTCAAGCTTATCCAGGACAATCTAAAGGCCGCCCAATCTCGACAGAAAAGCTACGCTGATATACGAAGAAGACCATTACAGTTTTATGTCGGAGACTTCGTATATCTTCGAGTATCTCCCATTCGAGGTGTTCAAAGATTCGGTGTAAAAGGGAAACTTGCTCCTCGATACATCGGACCCTTTGAAATCCTTGAAATTTGTGGACCTGTAGCTTATCGTCTTCAACTTCCTTCTCAATTAGCGGCCATCCATAACATCTTTCATGTATCCCAACTCAGAAAGTGTGTTAAAATCCCCACCGAGATCATCGATTCTCAAGCTATCGAAATCGAATCAGATCTGACCTATACAGAACAACCTATCAGAATTCTCGACACGAAAGAAAGAAGTACCAGAAGAAAAACCACTAAAATGTACAAGGTTCAATGGAACCATCATACAGAGGAAGAGGCAACGTGGGAAACCGAATCTTATCTTCAACACCACTTTCCCGATTTCTTCTAAATCAATCTTCGAGCTTGGTCTTTCTATCTCATCCTGCTTCAGAATCTCGAGACGAGATTCTTTTTAGGGGGGAAGGCTGTGACACTCAGGTAATTAGTTGGGTTATACCTTAGATTTTAAGCATGTTTGTATGTTCAAAGTTTGGCAAAAATATACTTTATGTAAGCAATGCTATGAAAGAAAGGATGTTTATGTAATTAATATTAATTAAAGGTCCTTTTATGCAAAATGGATGGGGAATGAGGGAAAAGTTTAAAAGCATAAGGGTTATTTTGCAAAAAGTAGTATCTGTGGTCAAATTGTAAAAATATATGTGAAATTACCATAGGAGGTATATGTAAAAGTAATTTTACTTAGGGATTTACATAAAACATGAAATTATTACTAAGTTCATTTTAACTCAAAAACTATTGCTCAATTGTAGATGAACCTTAAAGAGAAGTTGTAGGTTTTGAAAAACCATGCACTTTTGATTTTTGGACCATCTTCATTTGAGCATTGGTTTAAAAGTTACAAGCCCTTTACAGTAAGGCCCCTGTCTTTCTCTGAAATCATAGATTAGTCCTTGAGTCAGTTCATCCCTTCTTCCTCAGGCGCTCTGCCCCCCCCCCCCTGCTCTGCCTCTCCTGCTCAACTGCCACCGGCGTAATGCGCCGCCCTAGCTCGCCGCCGGCCACCTTCTGCACCCCGCCCACGTGTTGCCTTCTTGCTCCTCACCGCCCTAGCTTCCTGCTGCTGGCACCCCCACCCGAGCGCCACGATACCCCTCGGCCGCCAACACCGCACGCCGGAGTGCCTGCCGCCGCCGCAATTGCCACTGGCTCGCCTTATCCCTTCCTCTCTTCTACCCCGTAGCGCCGGCAACTCCAAGTCAATCTGTTTCCCCCACTTATTTGCTCGCCAAACCCCTGTCCTCAACCCGTTTTCCCCTTTTCTTCTTCCCTGTGTCACCGGAGCCGCCCGCCTTTCTCACCGGCATACGCCGCAACCACCACGCCTCGCCCAAATTCCGCCGATCCAGAGCTTCCCCACCTCCTCCTCTTGCTCCCCGTCGTGATCCACACCAACCCCGGCCCTCCCCCTCACCGGAATCGCTCCACCCCGAGCCGCCCCTCCATTTGCGCCGTCGTGCTCGACTCCACCGTCGACAGCCCGCCTCGCCACTCCTCCGACCAATCCATGTAAGGGAATCGCTTCCCCACGTCCCAGTGGTGCTCATGCGCGCGCTAGACCCCCTTGTTCGCCGGCCGTTCGCCGGGAACGGCGTCGCGCCGCCACGGCCGCCGCCCCTTCTCGTCGCCGGCCGGATTTCCCCTTTGTCTGTTGGATCCCGTCTTGCCCTTTGTGCTTGCCTCGTCCCCCTGGTCGTGCTTGACCGGCCCCTCGCCGCCGGCGACCTCGCCGCCGGTGGGAACACGCCGGAGGCCGAGCCTCCAGCCATGTCGAGGCCGGACAAGGGCCTATTTGTGAGAAGAACATATCTTGCAGGGACCCCTGTGCAAATATTCGAGACCCCCCCCCCTAAAGCTTCTGTTATTTCATGTGAATTTGATTCCCTGTCTTGTAAAATTCATAACAATTCACAGAAAAATCTAAAAATAGTGAAACCAATTTTGTTAGAAAATAAATTTCAAACTCTATGATTTTTGTTAATGGAGTGTAGTGTGAAACAAAATACTTTTGCCTTTACTTTAAATCTAAGATCAAGGGGTAATTCACACTTGACCTTGACATTTCATGCTCTATTGTTTTTCTCAAAGTTTAGCATGAATATTCTTTAAGCCCTAAGTAACCTTGTGCAATTTCAAACTCAATATTTAGTCTAAACTTAACATCTTTAATTTGAGCTTTCAAATTTAAAATAAACCTAATGTATAACCTATTCTAAATGGAATCTTAGTATTCACTAATGTAATGTTTTATGATCCTAATATATAATCAAGTTTCTATGATCTTTTATTTAAAGTTTTGAAATCAAATTTTAGTTTATTTCAAATTTAACCCAAAGGTTTAATTTATATTACAATAAAATTTTACCATATCTTATAAATGGTGTTTCAAATCTAAACCCTCGTTATTCTATACATGTTTGTGTACTAATTAGATGTGATATAATATTTAAATTTTAAATTTAAAATTCACCTCATTAATGTATCGCATTTCATATAGAATCAACGACACTCGACGACGGGGACTACGAATTGGTCTTAGGACAAGACCAAGGCTTTCCAGAAGACCCAGCACAAGTCGTCGAAGGTCTAACTGAAGCTCCGAACCCGAGTTCGGAAATCTCTGACTCTCCTGCCCCTACCCCTACTCCCGAAGGCAAGCCCCGGACATATTCCACTATTTTATTTACTCTGCAATCTATATCTATCTATATTATATCTTGCATTAGGTCTAGGAATTGTGGTGAAACCCTAGATGCATAAATCCTAGGAATCCAATGTAATGCTCCCGAGTCCTTATCGGATAGATGCTCCGCTAATAGGACCGGTAGAAGTCGAGTGATCTCCTGTCACTCGCGCGATATAGGAGTTGCATGTTTACATTACTGCAACCACTATAAGGATGACGGACAGGGTCATGTGCTGTGTCATGACCTGGAAGCTTACCCTGTCTGTTTCGATGAAAAGTTTTAAGGCCGAAATGTTGGTAGTGGTGGCTAAGTTTTTGAAAGTACTAGCCACATGCCGCGAAATATGGTAAGCGGCAAGCCTAGTAACCAATCGGCCCGGCAAGTGGACATACCTGCCACCACTCGAGTTTACGTAATGTTCACACGCACCGACGTGCGGGAGTGCGTTCTGCAAGGCAGACAGGAATACGGGTTTTGTAGTCGCGCTACAGACGTATGTCCTGTACACATTGGGTGTGCGTACGGTCCTGCAGTCGCTTGTGGTGGACCTGATCCACGACCCGGAATGAAAGGCAAACGGTTGCTTGGGAATGATCGTTGGATCTTCCGAGCGTGTGAGTTAGGTTTACCTTGCAAGGTTAAATTCGATTCGAATCGTCCGCCTCTCACGATGCTTGAGACTGCTTATCCCTTCTGCCACATTGAGTAATAAGAGTAATTGTTGATGAGATAATCTTGATGGATGATAATCACTACCTTGCTTGTTCAGTATAGGTGCTAACCTAGAATGGCTAATCAAATTAGAATCTGAAAGCTAAAATTTGAAAGTAGTTCATACTCTTTGTTGCTTTTCAGCTGAAAATGAACCTAGAGCCTTTACAACAACTTCATGAGTCTAGTTATGGGCTAAGTATACCCAAACCCGGGTAAGCCTTGCTGAGTATTAGAATACTCAGCCTTGCCAATGTCTGTTTCAGGTATTACCTACGAGAACCCCACGGACAACCTTGGGTGGCCTACGTCCGTTCCTTTTGGCTGGTCCGTGGAGTGGGACCCGTCCCCGACCGGCACTGACCCTCCGGAGTGACACCAGGCCCCGGGCTAGGCTTGGTGTTTGCCTTCGCGACGTCTGTAGTCGCATAAAACTTTTTCTTCCGCTGTGAGTTGGGCAAGCTGTTATGCTTGTCAGTTGAACATGGTTATGTATAAGTTTACCTATCTTTGAAACTCGTTTGTAATAATGTATGTATGGTTGTAAAATTAAAAGTTGATGAGCTATTCTGTGATGTGACCTCGCCTTCGTGCGAGATGAACCTGCTTCGATCCTGCTGAACCGTGGTTGTATCGGGCGGAGACCCGACAGACCAAAGGATTGTTCCGTTTGAAGTGCGTTAAGCTGATTGCGGATTGTACGGCGGTCAATAACGCACTTGAGCCGGAATAATTCAAGCGGATCTGCCACAATTAACCTATAAACTTCGGGGTTAGACTGCAAAACCACGCATCCAGGGACGGCGGACCCTATTTCTGGAAAGCTCAGGGGCTTCGGTGTAAAAATAGGGGCTTAACTGGAATTACTTTTGAACTGCGCTGGACCGCGGGTTAGTTTCTAATAAACCCAAGGCCTCTTTAGCAAAACTGCCAGGCCGAAGGGGTATCTTCTAATCTGGGCTGTTGGATCTAGATCCGACGATATGGACCTGATCTAATCTGGATCTAATCCTGGGCGTGGGATTCAAAACGGGCGGCTCAGATTTAAAGAGAGGGCGAACCGGTATCTGCAGATCTGATCCATTGGATCAAGATCTCATTGCTAAGATCGAAGGGGTGCACGATCTAATCTTGACCGCGGGCTCTGGATCGGATGGCTAGGGTTTAAAGGGAGCGCGAGGTGGCGGCGCTAGTCACCGGAGACAGTTTTTCGCAGTGGCGCGTGGCTCGAGCTCACCAGACTTTGCCGATCCCGGTGCTCCGGTGGCCAAATCGAGCGGGGCTTGGGTCTGGGACCGGCTACGGGACATGGGTAATCCACCTAGGGCCTTGGCGGGGCTCGGCGAGGCTCAGGGATGCGGTTGTGATGATGGTGGCGGCTCGGCACGGCGGAGCTCGCCGGCGTGCGCGCGTGCATGCTGTTCTGGGCACAGGAAAGGGCGCAAATGGGGCTGCGCGCGTGCGCGGTGCAAAGGCAAGCCAAAACAGGGCGATGTGGTGGCGGTGCAGTGCTGCAGAGAGCTCGCCCCAGTGGAGCAGCAGCGGCGGAACGCCGGTGTGCGGTGTTCCGACTGCAGGAGCGGGCTACGATCTACTACATCCAGCACAAAAGGGGCAGGAGAGGGCCCTGGTGCTCACCGAGGGCTCGGATTGGCTGGAGAAGCAGCGCAGGGTGGCCGGCAGCGAGGTCCGAGCGGTGGGGATGGGTCAGAGTGAGGGAAGAAGCTGCTGCAGAGGTCCTCCGAGCTCCTGGACTCCACGGGTCGACTCGTGGTGTTCCTGCGGAGGTACTACTGGGGTCAAGAGGGTCGGGGAACCACCGGCGGCGAGGGATCGAGGTGGCGGAGCAAATTATCGGCGGCAAAGTCTGGTGCAATTCCGGCCGTTGCACGGGCCGGGGTCGCGGGTGAAGGCCTCGAGAAGCTTCCTAGCACCGAGGCGGAGCTACTGCGGGGTCTCGCAGGGGTGGAGGTGCAGCGGGGCGGTGGTTCCATGATGGAGCAGGGGGTGCTGCGCGGCGGAGCAAGGCGGGCGGTGGCACTAGGGTTCGATGGCGGCCGTAAGGTTTAGGTTTAGGGTCCCGGGGGGGGGGGTGGGGATCCTATTTGTAGGGCGGCGGGACGTCCTCGGCGTGCAGGCCAGGCGGGAGGGCTCGCCGGAGATCTCTGTGACACTCAGGTACTTGGTATTGACACACACTAGATTTTAGTATGAAGTTGTGTGCAAAATATTGTGAAAGTGTGTTTAAAAATTTAAATGATAAGGGAAAAGGGGTATTTATATAATTATAATTTAATAAAGGTCCTTTTGTGTAAATGTGCGAGAATGGGAGGTAAAACCATGTTTATCTTGGGTTGTTTTGAAAAAGTGCAAGAACTTACTTTTAAACCGTAGATAGAAGTGAAACTACCTCTAGGATTCATTTTGAGTGTGGTAGTTAAAAGAGTTATTTTTGAAATTTAACTTTTGCCTAACTTTTAACTTATTTTCAAATCCTCAACTCTTTTGAAACTAAACCTTAAAGAAAAATTGTAGATCTTGTTGAACTCTACACTTTTGGTTTTGGGCACATTTTCATTTAAGCTATGGTTTGAAAGTTACCAAGACATTACAGTGAGGTCCCTACTCTTTTGGAAAATCACAGATGAGTCCTCGTCAAACTCCTCCAGCCCCGGCTTCCTCTGCTCACGCTCATGAGCTCCCCGCCGCCCTCGCCGGCCGTTCTCCCGAGGCCCAGCTGCCCCAGCGCCGCTCTCTCTCATTCGACATGTCGCCTGGCTGCTCCTCCCACCGCCCGTGCTGCCTCTGCTGGCTTCCCCTTGCCCTGCCACGTCAAGCCGCCGGTGCCGAGCGGCCGCCACGCATGCCCGAGGGGCACGTCGGCGCCGCCCGTCGACCTGAGCCCGGCCGCGCGTCTGCTCTCTCTCTCCCTCTCTTCTACAGAGCGATGCTCCCCTATAAAGCCCGACCCGAGCCCTTTCCTTCCCGCTATTTCCCTTTCTTCTTCCTCGCGACCACCAAGCTGACCACCGAGCCGCTCACCGAAATTCTCCGCGGCCGCTCCACCCCGCCCAAATCCCAGCTCTGGTTGAGCCTCTGACTTCCCTTGGCCAGAATCGACGCGATCCCGCGCCACTGCTCGCCGGAGGAGCCTGAGGTCCACCTCACCGTCGACGACCCCCTTCCGCCCCACCTCCGGCCAAATTGGGTACTGGAATCACACCCCTACATCTCCACGGTGCTTATGCGCGCCTTGTTCATCTATGTTCACCGGCCCCTCGCCGGGAATGTGAGCACGCCGCCACTCCTCGCCGCCGGCCATGCTCCACCACTGTAACTCAAGCACATGACCCTCCAACAGGCACCACCTGTCCCGTAGGCCATGCTGGGCCTGTCCTTCCCCGCCAGAAACCTCGCCGCCGACAAGAACATGCCGGACAAACCGTTCGGTCGCCGTCGAGAGCTGGCAAGGGCACATCTGCAATTTCTTTTCCTGTTCTAAGGGTCTCTGTAAACCCCCTTTTTCATTTTTAGTTTGCAAATCAGCCAACTTGTAAAATTGATAGGAATTTGTAGAAAACTCCAAAAATTGTCAAACCAGTTTTCCAACTAGAAATCAAATTCCACAACTTTCACTAATAGAGTTTGGTTTGAAACCCAATGTTCTCTAAGTTATTTAAAAGTTTAGAAAAAGAGTATCTTGGGCATAACTTTTGCATATAAGCTTATTTTCTTGTGATTTTTGGTTTTTAGCCTGTTTAGGTCATGAGTAAGCTTGTGCAAAAATTTCATTCTTAGGACTGCTTTGTAGTTTAAGCTCTTTTAAACTTTTACAAATCAAATTTGAAGTGGTTTGAATTTATTTAAGCATGTTCCTGAGGCTTTTCTATTTAGATCTTTTTACCATAACCTAATTTGTTGATAATGAGTTCCTAATTAAATTTTCAAGAAATTAAAGCTCTGTTTGCTTAAGGTTTGAATTTAAACTTGAAATTTAAATTTAAATTCAAATGCTTTAGTTTCTGTTTTCAGAAAATTATGAAAAATTCACAATAAGCTTATTATTAGAAATAAGTTTATCCACCAAAAATTCAAAGTCAGAACCTTTATGGTTTTCAAATTAAAAATCAAACTTGTTAACCTAATTCAATTAAATGAGATAATTAGATTAGAATACCAATAATGAGTTTATGTTTAACCCTCTTATTTTATGAGTTTAAGTGTATTAACCTGTTGGATTGCAACTTTATTGTGAAGTAAAATTCTTAACTCATGAACCACCTAACTCAAATCATTGCGTTGCATATCATTCAGAGTCAGCAACACTCGACGACAGAGTCTACGAGCTAGTTCAGGAACCCGAGCTTGGATTTTCTAAAGATCCTGCGAACGTCGTCGAGACTATAACTGAAGCCCTGAACCAAAGTTCGGAAGTCTCTAACACCCCTAACCCCAACCCCACCCAAGAAGGGAAGCCCCGTTCCATAACCCAGTATTTCAATATACTACAATTTTATATTTATATATTATATCTTGCATTAAGTCTAGGAGTTGAAATGAAACCCTAGATGCATTGATACTAGGAACCTATGTATTGTACCTAAGTCCATATCGAATAGATGCTTTGCTAATAAGACCAGTAGAAGTCGGGTGATTTCCTGTCACTCGCACGATATAGGAATTGAATGTTTACTATTCTGCAATCACTATAAGGATAATGGACGGGGTCGTGTGCAGTATCATGGCTTGGGAGTTTACCCCGTCTGTGTTGATCAAAGTTGATAAGGTCGCAGTGTGTGCTAGTGGTGGCTAAGCATTTGAAAGTAGTAGCCACATGCCGCGGAATATGGTAAAGCGGTAAGCCTAGTAACCAATCGGCCCGAGGAGTGGACATACCTCCCACCACTCGTAATTTGGTTTTTTCACGCACCGACATGCGGGAGTACGTTCCGCGCAACGGACAGGAGTACGGTCATGTAGTCGCGCTACAGACGTATGTCCTGCACAATTGGTGTGCGTACGGTCCTACAGTCGCTTGTGGTGGCCCTATTCCACGAGTCGGAATGAAAGGCAAACGGTTGCTTTGGAGTTATCATTGGATGTTCCAAGCGTGTGAGTTAGGTTTGCCTTGCAAGGTTTGGACATACGATTCAGAATCGTCCGTTTCTCACGGAGATTGAGACTGCTTATTCCTTCGGCCACATAGAGTAAGAACAATAACCATTATGGGATAAACTGGATGGATACTAATCCATACCTTGTTTGTCTAGTATAGGTGGTAACCTAGAATGATTAATGAAACTAGAACCTGACAGCTAAAATATGAAAGTTAGTTCATATTCTTTGTTGCTTTTCAGCTGAAATTAAGCCCAGAACCATTTCAAGCCTTCATGAGTCTAGTTACATGGCTAAGTATACCATGAAGCGGTTAAGCCTTGCTGAGTATTAGTATACTCAGTCTTGCTAGTGAAATTTTCAGGTATGACCTTCGAGAACTCCACGGATAGTACGGCATGGCCAACCTCTATTCTGTTTGGCTGGTCCGTGGAGTGGGATCCGTCCCCGGCTGGCAGTGACCCTCCTGAGTGACACCAAGCTTTGGGCTGAGCGCAGTGTCAACCTTCGCGATGTGCGTAGTCACGTGTTTATTTTTCTTCCGCTGTGAACCTGGACAAGCTATTTAGCTTTTCATTTTAAACAATGTTTTTATAAGTTTACCTTAAGTTTGAAACGGTGTGTAATGATGTTTAAGCTTCTGTAAATTAAAATTTGGTGAGCTGTTATGTGATTGTAAACTCGCCTTCGTGCGAGGTAAACCTGGTTCGATCCTGTTGAACCGTGGTTGTATCGGGTGGAGACCCGACAGACCAATGGGTTGTTTCGTTTGAAGTGCGTTGAGTTAGTATCGGCTGTATAGCGATGACTAGCGCACTTGAGCCGGAATAATTTAGACGGTTCTGCCACAGCTGGTATCAGAGCATTAGGTTTACTCTTACAACTGCAACAGCTTTTAAAAAGTGTTTTCAGGATAAAAATTTGCTAAACAAATGAATTTACATAGTGCGTTGGATACGTTAAGGTTGGTGTTAGATCGTAAAGCCCTAGGGACTTATATGGGAATAATCAGGTGGCTATTGGTATATATATATATGTATAGGGTGAAATTCTAACTTCCAGCACTACTTTCGGTCAGAACCTAAATTTATGCATACCTCAACTTTATTTTCTATAACGACACCTTCGATGGTGAGGTAAGAAGGTAAGAATCCTCAGCTAACTGGGGAGTTAGCCTTCCCGTCGGTGATGCGAACCGAACGCTGATTCTCAAGCAGTGGCCTACTTGAGATGCTGCTAATATATCAACTTAGATTGGTTATATTGGGAGTATATGGTTCGGCGCAGGGTATGGCGATCGCTGTTCATACCCCCGCATTTTGCGGTATCCCCGTGAATACGTTGTTTTAACAACGTATGTTAACATTGTCTGTACGGCGGTAATGGTACGGATGCTGTTTCTATAGTGAACAGTATTGTTTGGGGACGCTTTCATGTCGTGCTGCCATGAAAGGTTCACGTTATATATATGTGGTCTTTTGCAGGTACACTAACCACGATTAAGAGGTTAGGACGGATAGGACTTATCGACTAGATATTAGAGAGAAATGTATGTGTTATGCCACCGAAATTAACCGCGTAAGTCCGAAGATATTCGGCAGTTGTTTTGGTTGTGAGGTCGAATAGTACGTGCGTGCATAATCCCTCATCAAATAAATGAATGCTTAAATGTATTGTTCTTTAAGAACAGGTAATGTGTTGTCTATCCTTAGTATGGTTCTAATAGGATTCCTGTGATAGCTTTAGTTGAGTACCTTAAGCATCCATCTGATTTTCAGTCTTTGCTGTTATCAGAATCGATTGTCTCGTTCCATTTACCTTGTGAGTTCTCAGCAGGGTAAATATATCTCACTATTTGCATTCTTGTTGCAGATGGCAGCCCCTTCAAACGTCTTCTGGGATCACGCAGGGCATCTCCACACCAATGCCTTGCACTGGGAGGGTTTTTCCCGTCTCCTATGGGAATCATTAAGTTTATTCTTCTACACCGAGCCCCCACAGTACGACGGAGTGGAGTATCGGGAGGAAGGTGTTCCTCGATGCCGAGTCATGATGACTATTCCTCAACATCCTTTCCGCTCCCAGTGGTAGCCCATCGAGATTGATGTGGTGGGCTATCGTCTAGTCAACACTATTGAGACTGTAGCGCTTGAAGCCATCCACCTCTTCTGCAACCATCATCCCATGGAAGTTGCAGGGCATCCCATTGGCCTATTCCCTACAATAGATTCCAGTGACCCTGAGTGGAATTTCAGGATAGCTCATTATGGTCACATGTTGGGCGATTCAGCCGAAGAAACACTCCGTGGCCTTATCAGGTTTATGAATGTCCAGCATCACTATCAAATCCTGCTATGCCGCGGAATGGGTCAGTTGACTGGTATTGCTCAAAGTCATTACAGGAATGCTGACCGATAGGTCGCCCAGATAGTAGAGCTTCAAGCTTTGGTCATAGAGAAGGAGGAAATTATCGTAGCACGGGATGAGACCATTCTTCACCGGGAGGATCAGATCAATGAGAGTGATGCCATAATCACTCAACGCAACATGATCATTGAGTTCCTCCAGGAACAAATCCATGATCTTATCCTTGAGGTGGATGACGCCCATGCTCACATCGACGAACTCCAATAGCAGCTAGTACCTCCTGCTGTACCAGTAGCACCCGAAGCCGAAGAAGAAGATCCAGAAGAAATTGAGGGAGTTTCTGATCTCGATTCCGAGCATGGAGACCCGGAGCCTCACCCTCAGCCAAATCATTCCAGTTGCAGCAGCCAGTCCTCCGTAGGCAACCTCAATGATTTTTAGTTCATTCAAATCGTCGATATCTCAGCTGTAAATAGTGTAGAATGGTGTGACGTAGATCGTGAGTAGCTTACCTAGACTTAGAGCCACTTGTTGTAGTATATGTGGCATGTGTACATATAGTTTAACTCGTGGCAGTTGAACCACCCTGATGAACGATGTTAAGAACACCCAGTATCTGCGTTGTAATCTAACCCTCGAGTTCTGCCATCTTGCTCAATATCTTGCATTTGGAATGAGTTGATTGAATGGAACATGTGAATTACATATCTGTTTGGCAGCAGTGTATCATCGGAAAATAGGAGTAAGAATATGGTTGATAATGGATATCTCCTTTGTTTCAGATGGTTGGAGCTACTCGTGGAACCTAGGAAGGTTTTCGGCCAGACCAAGCTGGCGGTTCTCAGCAACCACCCCCAGCCCCGCCAAATCTAGCAGAGATCATGGCCCAACAGACAGAACTCCTCAACCAGCTAGTGCAGGCTCAGATGGGCCAATTTCATCATCAGTCCCGAGGTCGTGATGAACACCCATCGGCTAATTATCAAGATTTTCTCAGCACCCAGCCTCCATTGTTCCATAAGGTAGACGAGCCCCTCGACGCTGACGCTTGGCTCCGCTCCATCGAGTCCAAGTTCGCATTATTTTCTGCCCCATGTTCAGATGAGAACAAGGCGCTCTTCGCAGCCCAACAACTTCGCTGAACTACCCGCATATGGTGGGATCATTACCATGCTATACAGCTAACTGGTCATGTCATCACATGGGACGAATTTTGGACTGCTTTTAGAGCGCATCACATTCCGGAGGGACTCATTGAGCGAAAGCTCAACGAATTTTTGAATCTGACACAGGGAACCCGCACCGTCATTTAATATGCACAAGTCTTCAACCACTTGTGCCAGTACGCGGGTTATCATGCAGACACTGATGCCCGCAAACGAGATCATTTTCGTCGAGGCCTGAACACCAAACTAAAAGAACGACTGAATTTGGTAAGGGCCGATAACTTCAATGAATTGGTCAATATGGCCATCATTCAAGAAGACTGCATCTCAGCCCACAGGGTAGAAAAGAAAAGGAAGACACACACAGGACCTTCAACTGCGCAACTGCCAAGGTATCGGTTGGTCCAGAACACTGCTACCCGAGTCCCGCTCCATAACAATCAACCAGGCAGATGGGTAGCCAAACCGCCCCAGCAGGCTCGATTCAATCGACCACTGACACCACCACCCCAGCAGCAACAATAGCAAGGCCCACGGCCGAGCTTTCTGCCATCCAACCAAGGAAACAACAATTATCGTTGTTTCAATTGCGGTAGCCCATCCCACTTCATCAAGGACTGCCCTCAACCTAGAAGATCTTTCCAAGGGCAAACCTCCAACCCGAACAGCAAGGGCAAGGGCAAGAAGCAAGTGGTCCAAGTCCACCAGGGAAGGGTGAACCTCACCAATCTCCGAACTCCCCGAGGGGACACCTATAATGACAGGTACATTCTCTATCAACCACCAACCCGTGATTGTTCTTTTTGACTCTGGTGCCACCCATAGTTTTATCAATGCAAAATGTGGGACTAAAATAGGATTGGATATCTATCCTACTAATGGGGCCTATAGGATAACAACTCCTGGCGGAAAAATCTCATCTAATCAAATCTGTAGGAAGGTACCAATCCAGCTGGGTAGCCATTTGATAAAAACAGACTTACTATTACTAGACCTAGAAGGAATGGATGTTCTTTTAGGTATGAGTTGGATGACCCAACACCAAGTGTCATTAGATATCTCTTCCCAAACCGTGGAGATAGATTCACCAGAGCATGAACCTACCATTCTTTATCTTCCACAACGGGAGTGCATCAATTCTTGTACCTATGCTGCAGCAGGGATCAAGTTAAAGGATATCCCTATCATTTGTGAATACCTAGACGTCTTTCCAGATGATTTGCCTGGAATGCCCCCAGACCGAGATATTGAGTTTATCATAGAACTCCAACCCGGCACAGCCTCCATCTCTAAGAGACCCTATCGTATGCCACCCAATGAGCTTGCAGAGTTAAAAATCCAACTCCAGGACCTCCTAGATAAGGGTTTTATTCGTCCAAGTGTTTCACCATGGGGTTGTCCAGCCCTATTTGTAAAGAAAAAGGATAATAGCTTAAGATTATGTGTAGACTATCGCCCCCTCAATGCGGTGACTATCAAAAACAAGTATCCTCTACCCTGCATTGACATTCTCTTCGATCAGTTAACCGGAGCCAAGGTATTCTCTAAGATTGATCTTCGTTCCGGCTATCATCAAATTAAGATCCGGTCAAGTGACATCCCAAAAATAGCCTTTTCTACCAGATATGGGCTATACGAATATCTAGTCATGTCATTTGGTCTTACCAATGCTCCAGCATATTTCATGTATCTCATGAACTCTGTCTTCATGCAAGAACTCGACAAATTTGTTGTGGTCTTCATTGATGACATTCTGATTTATTCCAAAAATCCAAAAGAACATGAGAACCATCTCCGTATTGTTCTTCAGAGACTAGGAGACCACCACTTGTACGCCAAATTATCTAAATGTGAGTTTTGGCTGGATACTGTGAAATTTCTGGGCCACACTATCTCCGGTGATGGTATATCCGTTGACCCCAGTAAAGTACAAGAAGTGATGGATTGGAAACCTCCAACATCAGTCCATCAGATCCGTAGTTTTCTTGGTCTAGCTGGCTATTATCGTCGTTTCATTCCTAACTTCTCAATAATAGCCAAACCTATGACTGGACTGCTTATGAAAGGCGTAAAATTCTCCTGGGATCAAAAATGCAAAGATGCATTCCACACTCTCAGAGCACATCTCACAACTGCCCCAATCCTAGCTCAACCAGATGTTTTCAAACCTTTTGACATCTATTGTGATGCTTCGGCAATCGGACTTGGTTGTGTGCTTATGCAAGACAACCGAGTGATTGCGTATGCATCGCGAGCGCTCAGGACTCATAAATAGAACTACCATACCCATGATCTGGAACTTGCAGCTGTCATCCATGCACTTAAGATCTGGAGACATCATCTGATGGGTACAAAGTGCCATATCTATACTGACCACAAAAGTCTCAAATATATTTTCATGCATGCAGATATAAATATGAGGCAAAGACGCTGGCTAGAACTTATCAAAGATTATGATCTAGAAGTACACTATCATCCAGGCAAGGCCAACGTCGTCTCGGATGCACTTAGTCGCAAGGCACATTGTTCTTGCTTATCTGCGGAAGCTTTCAACAAGACTCTTTGTTGGGAGATGAGAAAGCTTAATCTAGAAATCATTCCCCAAGGTGGCTTGAACATCTGTCAGTTGAAGCCATGCTTAGGGATAGCATTGTTCTAGCACAGCAGCGCAATAAAGGGTCAGAATCATCAAACAGAAGATAATACAAGGAGAAGGAAAGTATAAGTGCTTCGGAGTAGATCATGAAGGAGTTTTATGGTTCAACGAACGTATCGTTTTACCTAAGGACCATAAGCTCCGTAAACAGATATTGGACGAGGCCCATTTGTCCAAATTCTCTATGCACCCTGGCAGTACCAAGATGTATCAGGATTTGAAACAGAACTTCTGGTGGACTCGCATGAAGCGAGAAATTGCAAGGTATGTCTCAGAGTGTGATATCTGTCAAAGGGTTAAAGCCAGTCATCTAAAGACTGCTGGTATTCTTCAACCTTTACCTATTCCCTCCTGGAAATGGGAAGATATCAGCATGGACTTTATCATTGGCCTACCCAACACTTCCCAAAGACATGATTCCATTTGGGTAATCGTTGATCGATTAACTAAGATCACCCATTTTCTTCCTGTGCATACTACCTACAATGCCAAAAAGTATGCTGAGATCTATCTAGATCAAATCGTTCGTCTCCATGGAGTGCCTAAAACGATCATCTCTGATCACGGGGCACAATTTATTGCTCGATTCTAGGAGCAACTCCAAAATGCTCTTGGAACTAAACTAATCTGAAGCTCCGCATATCATCCTCAGACGGATGGACAAACAGAGAGGATAAATCAGATCTTGGAGGACATGCTTAGAGCCTGCGTACTTCAGTATGACAAGAACTGGGACAAATGCTTGTCGCTGACAGAATTCTCCTACAACAATAGTTATCAGGCAAGCATTAAGATGGCTCCGTTCGAAGCATTATACGGTCGCCGATACCAAACTCCTTTGAGTTGGTCACAAACCGGCGAACGTAAGATCTTTGGACCCGACATGGTCATTGAAGCAGAGGATAAGGTGAAGACTATACAGACTAATCTAAAGGCAGCCCAATCTTGGCAGAAAAGCTACGCCGACATCTGAAGAAGACCGATACAGTTCCAAATCAGAGACCTCATCTATCTTCGAGTATCTCCTACCCGAGGTGTCCAAAGGTTCGGCGTAAAAGGGAAACTTGCTCCTCGTTATGTCGGACTTTGAAATTACTGAAATCTGCGGACCCGTAGCTTATCGTCTCCAACTTCCTCTTCAAGTAGCGGCCATCCATGATGTCTTCAATGTATCTCAGCTTAGGAAGTGCATCAAAACTCCTACTGAGATCATAGAATCTCAAACCATTGACATCCAACCCGATCTATCCTATGTCAAACATCCTGTAACATTCCATGTTTACCAAGGGTGTTTAGATAGCAAAATTTGTGAGTTTCAAAAACTCTTTGCGGATAAACTTGATTGGGAGTTAATATTGGATTTTACTTGGTTGGAATTTCCCATTTGCTATTTCATATGTGTGGGATTTGAATTTGAAAAGGCCAATCAAATTCAAATCCAATCTATAAACTCTAACACCCCTAATGGGCCACCAGCCCACCACCCACGCGACCCGAGCCCAGCTGCTCTTCCTTTCTTTCCTTTCTTTCTCCCCCCCCCCCTCCCCCCGCGCTTGAACCGGCCCAACGCCACCGGCCCAGCCCACCATCGCGATTCTTCCCGACGCCACGTTTTCCTCCGCCCGGGGCAGCTGACGGGCGGGTCCCACCCGTCAGCTTTCCCTTCTACCTCCGCCGCTCTCTCTCCCGGCTCGCTCCGCCCCGCGTCGCCACTCGCCCCCACGTCGCGACAGGAGCTCCAACCGCCGCTCCCCTTTTCCTCTTTCTTTCCCCGCCGCGGCCCCGCTCCCTCACGTCACCTGGCAGCCGCGCGCGCCTGTCGCCGCTCCGCAACAGCGCAGCGCAACCGCCCGCCCGCGCGCACCTTTTCTCCCCCGCGCCTCGGCCGCCCGCGCCGCAAGCCCTAACCCTAGCCGCGCTCACCCCGTGCCTCGATGTCGCCACGCGTCCCGGCGCGGACGCCCAATAGCCCCAGCCGCCGCTGATCCTGAGCCCTAGGACCGCCCCATAAAAACCCCACGGCCGCCGCTGGAGCCCTAGCCACCCGCACCCACTTCGCCTTTCCGCCGCACCCGAGAGAGGAGGAGGAGGAGGAGGAGGAGAGCCCGAGGAGGAGGACTTCGACACCACCCGGAACTGAGCGAGGAGGACGCCGCCACCGGAGCTCCACCGCGCCTGCGCCCGTACGACTACACTGACGTTGCCGCGCTCCCTGCACAGCTCCGACCCGCCGGCCTCGCCTCTCCGCAGTCCCGAGCGCCTTCTCCTTCAGCCCCATCGGTGAGCGCAGCCGCTGCCGTCCCTCTTTCCTTTCCCCTCTGCTGTCGGCGTGAGCCATGGGCCACCGATGAACCCTCGGTAGTAACTCGTAGGACCTCCTTTCCCTCCGGCCGCCGTGCCGTCTTTTCTTGCAAGAGCCCGACGCGCCGCTTCCTCGCCCCACAACCGCCGTCGCCCTACCGCCGCCGCGTCGTGCCCCGCGCACGGCACGGACACGCCGCGGCCCTGGGCAGCCAGGCCCCGCGCGTGTGCGTGCGCACCCACGCCGCAAGGCCAAGCCGCGTCCACCCTCGCCACGCCCGTGCCACGGCCTCGCCGTGCGCATCCACCCCCGCGACACGACCGCGACGTCGCGTTCGCGTCGCGGCCATGTCGTTGAGGCATTTCCCCGAGCGCCCATCGGGCGCCCACACCCGCACGCGCGCCTCGGCGCTCACACGCACACGTGCACGCCCATCTGCACACCGGATCCGAGCCCCACCACACTGGCTCCCGCGGAGGCCGACACGTGGGACCGCCTTGTCACCGAAGAAGGAGAGGAGGCCACCAGCCCGCGAGGAGTAGAAGGGAGAAGGTCCAGCCCACGGAGGAGAAGAGGCGGCCCGCGAAGGAGCCAAGTCGAGCCAGCCCATGACATGCCCAGCCAGCCCCTGCCCGAGCCGGCCTGCTGAGCCGCAGGCCGAGCTGAACCGCGAGCCTAGCCAAGCTTAGCTGGGCCTCGAGCCGGCCCAACCCCCCCTTTGAGCCCAATAGAAAACCGAACCCTTTTCTTTTTATCTTAACGGCCTGACCCGTGGGGCCCGTCTGTCAGCCTCGGGGTGAGGCTGACCGGTGGGGCCCGTTGACCGCTGACCTGACCGTTAATCGTTGATCGGTCAACGCTGACATCAGCAGGGCCCACTGCTGACGTCAGCACCCCGGACCCCCCCTGATGACGTCATGCTGACGTCAGCATGCCACGTGGCACACTCTGGTGCTGCCACGTGTCTCTGTTTAATGTTTTTCTTTTCTAAAACTCTTTTATTAATTTTAGAAATAGGTTTTTCCTTGGAAAATTCATAATAAATTATCCGGACCTCCGAAAATTAAGAAACCAGTTTCATAATTCTTCTAAAATCATGAACCACCTGTTAGAATAGGCATTGTGGTGATTTAGATCACATTTGCAACCTTTTGTGCACATTTGCACTTTGGTCCCTACTCTTACCCATATTTACGAATAGGACCCGTCCGCGAGGAGCTGACCGACGACCAGGACTACCCGGAGGCTCAGGAGGACTTCGAAGAGACACCAGGTTCACGCCCATCTACGATTTGAATCCCTATTAGGCATTTGCTTGTAGATATGCTATCGCTGTATGTGTAAATCGAGATAAACCTGCATGGCCTCTTTACGAACCATACTCCTTGCCAACCTATCTTACTTGTTTATTATATGAGATGCCTTGTAAATCCTTGAATGTGTATGTGTGGGATATGGATGGATAGTCTTGGCGTGTGTGAAGTGGGTCTCTTCAGGAGTTGGTGATTATGGCTTAGCCGGGAGTGGGCAACCTAACTCGATCGTGGATTGAGGGCTTGGGGTGTGTATCTTGGCACACCCTACGGAGTACCTGTGGCGTGTACAGTTTTGGTTACGTGTTCGAGGTGTTTGGGGCACCCGTTAAGGGTGCAGTTGCGGACCACCGTGGTGGATACGCTTTTGACGAAGATGCCCGCTCCGGCAGATAAGGACCGGGTGAGAGTAACCATGATTTGTGGGAATTTTTTAAGCGTGCACACCACTTACCCATTATGAGGGTGGGCCCGGTCCGGAATTAGCAAGCGCGGTGCCAAGCCGGTAGGAGGATCGAGTATCGGTGCAGGGGAAGGAGGTGCTGACATCACGTTCCTTGAGAAGCATGGGAGGCTTCACAGTCCCGGGGCGACCTCTCGCGGGAGGATGCGCCCAAGACCCGGGAAAGCCGGATGGTGCCGTGGCTCCTAATTCCGTTTCTTTTGACCGGTGTTTCGTATACTAGTCGGCTGATCTCCGGCTAGTGTGGATTCGAGTGGGTCCAGGTGTACAACCCCTGCAGGGTGAAAACTATACGTATAGCCGCGTCCTCGGTTATGGACATCCCTACTCCTCTGTTGCTCTTATTAGCTAGTGTTACTCATAAATTCTACCTCCCTCTAGATTATTTTCGTACCAGGGGGTAGTTGGGATGCGAGGAGAGGGAGTCCTCGCATCGATTTGGTGGATTTGGAGGTGTGCGTGACTCGGAGTCCGGGATCCGGAAGGGCCCGAGTCGGAGATGAAAGGAGATGTGTATTCTTATCTATATATACATATATTGCATGCATAGGGAAACCCCAGCTTAACTCCTTGAACTCTTGTATATCCGTAGTGTAGACCACAATAAAGCTTGCATACAGATGGTGACGTGAACCTATCCCGTTCCTTGGGGATAGCCTGGTACGATGCAGGATCCGATCCGGAATTCGACCCCAATGACGACGGATGGTACGACTGAGGCCCGAGCTACGCTCCAGTCGCCTGTGGAGGAGGTTCCCGAAGATGAAGGACGGCCGAAGACCTAGCTACCATTTTGCGCCTTCTACTTGTTCGATTTAGCTGAGAGGCTTGTAATAAATTCCGTACTACAGATCCGCTGGATTTATGTAATAACTAAACCCGTGATTGACCTCATAATGAGTATGACTGTGATATTATGTCTGAAATGAGTTCTGTATGTGATAGCGCTTGATCCAGGGACTATCACGACGATACAGGGAGTTAGATTCCTCGATTCAGGAATCCGGTTCATTTCAGTTGGTATCAGAGCCATGCTGGACCGTAGCACGAGCCTTAGACATGGTCGGTAGACCTAGGGAAACCTATACGATTCTATCTACTTATTATAAGACCTTGGA
Source organism: Panicum hallii (assembly GCF_002211085.1). Classification (NCBI taxonomy): domain Eukaryota; kingdom Viridiplantae; phylum Streptophyta; class Magnoliopsida; order Poales; family Poaceae; genus Panicum; species Panicum hallii. The sequence continues at coordinate 101,656 of NW_020356214.1, read as the reverse complement.
CTATTTTTTGTCGACCCCTTGACTCAGTTTTCCTCCACTCTTGAGTTACTCTCTTACCTACGCTGACTCAATTCTTACGCTCCTACGCAGGGTAGCAACCGCGATGGCAACCACGATGGAGAGTGTGACCCATGACCTCGAGCTGTATGAGGAGTACCACCAGAGGGGTGTTTTCAGGTGGTTCGAGCGTGTGGTGGAGCACATCGGCATCGACCTGGCCTACATCAAGCTCTCCCTGAAGTCGACCACCGCTCCCCCATACTACTCCAAGATGGCCACGCTCGTCGTCTTGCCAGACCTCGCAGTGCCCGCCTTCGAGGGCAAGATGGTCCACAGCTTCGGCGTACTCACCAAGACCGCCGTCCAGTCAGCCGCTCGGAAGATGACGATGGAGCTACTTGCCCAGTTCTGGCAGACCAAGTTCGCAGACTCCTCTTTTCGCCTGCTACCTCGGGCCATCCTGCCCAATGAGGATCCCGAGGCCGTCTACCTGGAGATGTACTCTGCCCCGGTTCAGGAGACCGGAGGGGACCAGTCCATGATCCACACCACCGGCTCTTACCTCTACGACCTGGACCACCTAGCTGTGAACCTCTCCTCGGAGAGCGAATAGCTCCACCTGGGTTTCTACGACAGTGTGAGGCACATCCATGTCCTGCAGCACAAGATTCAGGGGTGGAACCAGCTCTACACCACAGCCCAGAGAGAGGCCCGCCGCAACCAGAGGAATTACATGGAGGCGCATTTGATGCGTCAGACAGAGACCCAGCTGAGGACGGCCGCCGAAGCCAAGCTACTCCAGACCGAGACCGAGCTCCAGAAGCTCCGGGAGGAGAAGGCCGAGTGGAAGCTCAAGGAGAAGGACTACCTCGCCACCATCAGCAAGCTCAAGGACCGGGCCACCGACAGTGAGGCCGAGTGCCGCCAGCTACAGACTCAGGTGGATGACCAGTAGGACTTCATGACCCTACACGGTTACTTCGAGGCCAAGATCGAGGACCGGGTGAAGGAACTGGAGACCCGGCTGGAGAGGAACAAGAAGAACATCGCCTTGCTGACCCGCACCGCCGTGTACCTCCGCGACAAGGCCGCGCGCGCCTTGCAGACGTGGGAGATTTCCGACTCCATCCGCGTCGATGAGATCCACGAGCTGAGGAACCAGCTACCCGAGGAGAGTCAGCCCCTGGTGAGGAAGGAGGATTTCAAGCTCATCCCGACGGAGCTTCACCTGCACCTGTGCCCTCATGAAGAGATGCCGCCCACGATCGAGACCGAGGAGGTGGTGGAGGCCGTTGCAGCCATCGACGCCATCTTCCGGAGGACTACCCGGAGGAGTACAAGCGTGTGTTGTCCTACAAGAAGCCACGCGTCACCTTCTATTAGGGTGTGAGTCAGTGCCTTAGGTAGGGGTAGATGTAGGGTAAGTAGCCGCCGATGGTCCATTCCGGCGAGAGATCTTATGAGTCTTGTTCTGAGCCGATGACATGTCTCCGGCTAGCGTCCTATGATGTCACGAGTCCAGGTAGACACGATAGGAGTCGCCACTCTTTTGTAAACATTCACGATGTATTCTTAGAGCGTGAGTTGGGGGTGTTATCTTGAAGGCTTTTTGTGTTGACCTCGAGATAACACCGGTGATTCCTTGTACTGTCTGATTGATGTCTAAATGGATGGATGTTACGACTCTTTTTCTCGCATTATTTTGTTCAATAATTGCTTTCGTTTTAAAAATATTATCACTTTTATTCCTGCATCTTTTTCGGATAAATGGCATGTTTGCCCATGTGTGTATTCTTTTACTTTGGGTGGTGAGTGCCGACGTTACAGAAGAGAATGTCCCCCTTCACCCTATACAGGAAATGTCGATCCGGAGATCCGATCGCTTGATGGCCCGTTTCGAGCAAGCCACCCAGGAGGAAGCCGCAGCCGAGGCACGCGGACGAGGCCGCCCGTTTGGCCGTGGGCGCGGACGTGCTGCCCCAGCACGTGCCCCGGCAGCAGGGCGTGGAAGAGGCTGAGGACCAGCCGCGGGTGCCGCACCCCGCGCCTTTGGGGAGGCACGCCGCGGAGACGAAGCCGATGAGGAGGAGGTCGATGAGGAAATCGACGCTGAGCAAGCTCAGCAGCCACCGCCACCACCGCCGACACTCGCGGAGATCATGGACAGGCAGACTCAGCTACTCCAGCGTCTGGCCGAGTCAGTTGATTAGAGGAACCACGGGGCCAACCGTCATGGCCCGCCTGAAGAGGACCTCCAGCGCAAGATCGAGAGGTTCATCCGCCTGAAGGCCCCGACTTTCAGCTACGCTGAGGACCCCTTGGAAGCCGATGACTGGCTGAGGGTGATCGAGACCAAGCTGGACCTCACCAGCTGCACCGATGAGGAGTGCGTCGCACTCGCAGTCCACCAGCTTGAGGGTACCGCCAAGTCGTGGTGGGACAGCTACTGTGACTCCCATCATGACCCAGCACACATCTTGTGGGAGGAGTTTGCCAGGGCGTTCCGTGAGCAGCACGTGCCCCGGCAAGTGATGATCCAGAAGGCCCAGGAGTTCCGTACCATGACTCAGGGTACGATGAAGGTGGAGGAGTACGAGCGTCACTTCACCAAAATGATGAGGTACGCTGCAGACGACACCAACACCGAGGAGAAGAAGCAGTTCTGGTTTCTCCGAGGACTACACCACGGCATCCGTCAGATCGTGACGGGATGCAAGTACCCATCGCTCCGCAGCTTGGTCAATCGTGCCATTGCTGTGGAGAGGGAGAGACTCGGATGGGAAGACCGTCAGCGCAACAAGAAGCGCCACACCGACCACCAGGTACGAGACCGGCCCTTCCAGAAGGCAAGGAACGCGCCACCTCTACCACCGAGGAACAGTTTCCGTTCCGGCTCCAGTCAGCCGAGCAGGAACTACGGTGGGGGAGGCAGCCACTACTCCGGCAACAGGACCCACGGAGGACAGAACTAGGGAGGAGGCAGCTACCACCGCCAGCAGCCGGCACAGAGGACCAACGGTGGCTCGACGCCATTTGTTTGCTTTACCTGCAACAAACCAGGCCATAAGTCCTATGAGTGCCCCGAGAAGAAGACCTCGACCCCAGCTCGCGCGCCTGGCTCCGCCGGCAGGCCCGCACAAGCTCCGCGCTCCGCAGACCGTGGCCGCCTCACCCACCTGACTAAGGAGGAGGCCCAGGATGCCCCCGACGTCGTGACAAGTGAGTATCCTATCAACGGCTCTAAAGCCTTGGTGTTGTTTGACTCTGGAGCCACTTGCTCCTACATCTCTTCCAAGTGTGTTGCACAAAAATCCCTTCCGATGACCCCAAGAAGCCATCCTATCATCACTAGCTCCCCACTGGGGGATCATAGATGCACATTAGCATGTAAAGGAGTGAATATCATGATTCAAGGACTGCCATTCACAGCTGATCTGACAGTACTACAGTCAGAAGGGATAGATGTTATATTGGGGATGGACTGGTTGACTGCACACAAGGGTGTCATATCTTGCTCGCCCAGGTTGGTGACCCTGGAACACCCTAGTGGGAAGAAGATCGAGGTGGAACCGTTGAAGTCCCGAGATGTACCTCAGGTGTACAATTTGAACAGCTTGGGGAAGAAGACACTCGATGATGTGCCAGTGGTTTGCGAGTATCCTGATGTGTTTCCCGAGGAGCTGCCAGGTCTACCACCGGACAGGGATGTCCAGTTCGTGATTGACCTTGTGCCAGAGACGGCACCGATCGCGAAGCGACCCTACCACATGTCCGCAGAAGAACTCACCGAGTTGAAGAATCAGCTGAAGGACCTGCTGGATAAATAGTACATCAGGCCTAGTGCGTCACCATGGGGATCACCCGTGTTGTTCGTGAGAAAGAAGGATGGAACCATGAGGTTATGCATCGACTACCGATCGTTGAACGCCTTGACCATCAAGAACAAGTATCCGTTGCCCAGAATCGACGATCTGCTTGACCAGTTGAGAAAGGCCAAATTCTTCAGCAAGATTGATCTGAGATCCGGATACCATCAGATGAAGATCCGGGAAAGCGATATCCCGAAGACAGCGTTCGTAACTAGATATGGCCAGTACGAGTTCACCGTAGTATCTTTCGGACTGACCAATGCACCCGCCTACTTCATGAACATGATGAACAAGGTGTTCATGGAAGAACTGGACAAGTTCATCGTAGTCTTCATCGATGACATCTTGATTTACTCCGAGACAGCCGAAGAACACGCCGAGCACCTGAGGATAGCACTCGAGAGGTTGAGGCAGAACCAGCTGTATGCCAAGTTCAGTAAATGCGAGTTTTGGCTAGAGAAGGTTGCCTTCCTAGGCCACGTGTTGACTGCTGACGGGGTTGCTGTAGATCCCGAGAAGATCGAAGCAGTGTCTGAGTGGCAGCAGCCGAAGAGCGTTACCGATATTCGAAGCTTTTTGGGTTTGGCATGCTACTACCGGCGATTTATTGAGAACCTTTCCAAGATTGCCAAGCCTATGACCGAGCTACTCAAGAACAACGTACCGTTCTTATGGTCATCCAAGTGCGAAGCCAGCTTTCAAGAGCTCAAGTCACGACTCACTACTACCCCAGTCCTCACTCTTCCGGACATCAGGAAGGACTTCGTGGTCTATTGTGACGCTTCTCGTCAGGGCCTGGGTTGTGTGCTGATGCAAGACGGCAAGGTTGTTGCATATGCCTCCCGACAGTTAAGGAAACACGAAGAAAACTACCCTACCCACGACCTTGAACTCGCAGCTGTAGTGCACGCCTTGAAGATTTGGAGACACTACCTGATTGGCAACAAGTGCAATATCTATACCGATCACAAGAGTCTGAAGTATTTCTTCACTCAGGCAGAGCTGAATATGAGGCAGAGAAGGTGGTTAGAGCTGATCAAGGACTACGACCTGAATATTCAATACCACCCCGACAAGGCTAACGTCGTAGCAGACGCCTTAAGCAGGAAGCACTATTGTAGCAATCTGATGGTTCGTGACGAGCAGCCTGCACTGTGCGATGAACTCGAGAGACTGAAGTTGGAAATAGTAGAGCAAGGGCACCTGAACACAATGACAGTCAAGTACGATCTGGAGGATCGAATCAGGCAAGCACAGCGACGATGCCCAGAACTTCAGAAGCTCAAGCGAGCAATGCGAGACGGAAAAGCGACCGACTACAGGGTCGACGACCAAGGGACCATATGGCTGAAAGATCGCATATGTGTACCCCAGGATCAAGGGATCCGTGCCGAGATTCTGGATGAAGCACATAACACCAAGTACACCATACACCCAGGGTGCACGAAGATGTACCGAGACCTGAAGGACCGTTTCTGGTGGAATGACATGAGAACAGACATAGCTGAATTCGTGGCCAAGTGCGACATTTGTAGGAGAATCAAGGCTGAACACCAGCGCCCTGCCGGTCTGCTGAAACCACTTGATATTCCCGTATGGAAGTGGGACGACATCTGCATGGACTTCATAACAGGTTTACCCCGGACTCTGAAGGGCAATGACTCCATTTGGGTAATCGTTGATCGCCTAACCAAAGTGGCACATTTCATCCCCGTCAAGACCACCTACACCGTGAGTCGACTATCCGAGCTGTACATCGAGAACATTCTGAAACATCACGGAGCACCACAAAGCATAGTATCAGATCACGGCCCTCAGTTCACCGCGAAGTTCTGGCAGAGCTTGCACAAATCCCTAGGGACTCAGCTAGATTACAGCACCACCTTTCATCCCCAAACCGATGGGCAGACCGAGAGAGTGAACCAGATACTCAAGGACTTACTTAGAGCATATGTGCTAGCCTACGGGAGTGATTGGGAGAAGAGTTTGTCCTATGCTGAGTTCACGTACAACAACAGCCATCAGGCCAGTTTGCGAATGTCACCTTTCGAGGCACTTTATGGCAGAAAATGCAGAACACCGCTGATGTGGTCAGAAACCGGGGAGAGATCGTATTTTGGTCCAGACTCTATCGTAGAGGCTGAGGAGAATGTTGCCAAGATCAAGGAAAACCTGAAGATAGCGCAGAGCAGACAGAAGAGCTACGCCGACAAGAGGAGAGACCTCTCGTTTGAAGTCGGAGACCACGTGTACCTGAAGGTGTCACCACTCCGAGGCACCAAGAGGTTCCATGTCAGCGGGAAGCTAGCCCCGAGGTTCGTTGGACCGTATCCGATCATCCAAAGGATCGGAGGATTGGCATACAAACTGAAGCTACCAGAAGGACTTGCTGGGGTACATCCGGTTTTCCACGTATCCCAGCTACGCAAATGCTTGCGAGTGCCGGATGAGACAATACCCCCAGAGGCAGTGGACTTGCAAGAGACGCTTGAGTATGTAGAGTATCCCGTGAAGATTCTGGCTCGGGAAGATAAGGAGACTAGGAGGACCTCCATTCCCTACTGCAAGGTTCTTTGGAGTAATCACACTGAACGGGAAGCCACTTGGGAGAAAGAGTCCGATCTGAAGGAGAAATACCCACACCTTTTCGAGGACCAGGTAAACCTTTAATCTCGGGGATGAGATTCTTGTGAGGGGGGAGTCTGTAACATTCCATGTTTACCTAGGGTGTTTAGATAGCAAAATTTGTGAGTTTCAAAAACTCTTTGTGGATAAACTTGATTGGGAGTTAATATTGGATTTTACTTGGTTGGAATTTCCCATTTGCTATTTCAAATGTGTGGGATTTGAATTTGAAAAGGCCAATCAAATTCAAATCCAATCTATAAACTCTATCACCCCTAATGGGCCACCAGCCCACCACCCACGCGACCCGAGCCCAGCTGCTCTTCCTTTCTTTCCTTTCTTTCTCCCCCCCCCCCCCCCCCGCGCTTGAACCGGCCCAACGCCACCGGCCCAGCCCACCATCGCGATTCTTCCCGACGCCACGTTTTCCTCCGCCCGGGGCAGCTGACGGGCGGGTCCCACCCGTCAGCTTTCCCGTCTACCTCCGCCGCTCTCTCTCCTAGCTCGCTCCGCCCCGCGTCGCCGCTCGCCCCCGCGTCGCGACAGGAGCTCCAACCGCCGCTCCCCTTTTCCTCTTTCTTTCCCCGCCGCGGCCCCGCTCCCTCACGTCACCTGGCAGCCGCGCGCGCCTGTCGCCGCTCTGCGACAGCGTAGCGCAACCGCCCGCCCGCGCGCACCTTTTCTCCCCCGCACCTAAGGATCGATCGGCCGTGTTTGACCGATATGGAAAACGACTAGAATCGGCTTGGATCGGCCGATAGCAAGAACCCTAAGATTGTGGGTGTCTTTCCGATACATCGTCTCTGTGTAGTCGATGTAGGACAGAACAAAAGAATTGTATCGGCAATAGCCGATAGTAGAAAGGTAACAACTATATCAGCTAACCAGCCGATGGTAGAAACCTATCAAGAGGAATGTTTCGGCTGACAGCTGTTACACAGAAACATTCTAGACTCAAAGAAAACGGATGCTAAGTGGTTGGGTTGATAACCTGACATTGAGGCATCACTGTCGAGACGTATTAGCTAAGAAATAAATGCACACGGACTAACAAGAATCTATATACGGAAAGGAACTTAAGAAAACAGCAATCAAGACGAGGATAACGTCTTGACGGTAGGGATATGAGCGTTTGTGTGATGGATTAACTAATTACCACATTTCTCCACCTGATACATACATCCTATAATCTATACTCAGCTACAACACATGCATATCACAAAAGACACAAGTAAAGCATTCATTTCCTAATATTTGATCTAGATCACAAATCAAGATTTTCAATTCAAAAGTACAACATAAAACTTGCAGAGTTTGACTTAGGGTTTCAAACAAAACTGATTTTATATTTTTATGAACTTCCTACGAAAATCAATGAAATGTAGAAGTTCATCGATTTGAAATACAGAAAGCTTTGGAAAATTTACAAAGAACACCCTAAAACTTTCTAAAACATAGCAATCAAGTCCTTGGTCCGGGAAAACAAATAACAGGTAGTTAACGACGATATTCTGGCAAAGGAGTTGCCGGCATTAAGAAGATTCAATGAATCAGGGCAAACCTTGGGGTAGCCTTGGTTATGAAGGAAAACACGCGGAAAGTGAGTTCCCGCGGTGAATAGGATTGGCGACGAGAAGAGCTCGACGATGACGAGATTTCGTGGATGACGAAGGAGTTTGCCGGGAAGGGTTGCCGTGGGTGGAAGATGGTCGAAGGGGTAATCTCCGTGGTGACTTGTGGGCTTGCTTGGCGATTGACGAGGAATAAGAGCTGCTGGATGTCGTGGATCCCTGGGACAAAACGACAGAGCCGGATTGGTTCGTTAGGACAACTTCTTCGCGAACCTCCAAGGTCCAACTGCTCACGAGTTAAGCTTTCTTTTGCCTATTCACGTGTGCCACTGAAACACGGTCGGCACACCCGCGTGGCATCGTGCAGGACTGCCGTGCTTGGCTGCATCGAGGCTCCTCCAAGCTCGTCACGCCCGACTGCCGCCTTTGTTCCTCAACTTCTCCTTCCGACTTGCCGCGCCATAAGCGCTTCTTCGCCTCCGCTAGGATCGAGGTTTGCTCGCACCTGGCCACCTCCATCTATCCACGAGTAGTCCGTAGTGATATCGGACTTCGCCCGTTGCCTTCTCCTTGACAGCCTCTAATGTCCATCACGCGCGACTCTCCTGCACACCAACTCGGTCGCGGCCTGAGCTCGCCCAGCGGGAACACCGTCATGCGCTGCACGCCGCTGCTCTGTACGTCGTTGCCCTGCATAGCTCTTCCTCCTTCTTCCGTTGTTGGTCACGCGCTCACTTCGGCTTTGCCATGCCTTAGCTGCGCATTGCTTTGCTCTGCTGCGCACGCGTTGCTCCACCTGCGCGCTTAGGCTACTCCGCGCGCTATTGCTTGCTCCAGCTGCTCGCCTCAGCGCGAGTGCATGTCCCGCTCTTGCCGCGGCACAGCTGCTTCTTCCGAAATCGCTGTGCTATAAACGCCTCTCCGCTCCTCTGCTCCTTTGCGCGTGTTTTCTGCTGCACACCCACGTTCACTTGTCTAGTGTTGCTGACAGAACCAAAACTTCTGTGGACGCCAGAACATTTTACACAAATGAGTACCCCAATGTTAGCTGACGCCCATTTGGAACTAGGTGCGCTGCAGTCAGCCCAAAAGCGATTTTCACTTCTGTGCAACAATTCTTTCCGTCTTGTCATCGTTGCTGAAGCCCCAATGTCGCCGTGTCCTTCGATTCCTTCTGCCTCCCGGTGGCTGCGCGCCGAGCCGCCTGTTTCACACTTGCTCACGCTGCGCGCTACCGCTCGTGCCGCATCAGCTCTCGCGGCCCGTGTCCCAGCGCCGCCTGATCTTGCTCGGGGCCGCCCGCCTGCTCCCGCGCGCTGTCGCTCCGGCTTCCGCACGTCGCACTGCATGCTGCCGCGTGCCCGCGACGCCCGCGCGCGTTCCTGCCATCCGCGCCACGCTCCGCTTCGCTTGCTGCTGCAGCCCGCCTGCGCGCGCGCCTCACGCGCTTCCGCTCCCCCGCGTGCCGAGCCGAACCGCTGCCCTGCGCCTGCCACGCGCTGCCCTTCCAGCGCCGCCAGCCACCCGCACGGCGCCACCTGCTGCGAGCTGCCGCGCCAACAGCTCGCGCGCGCGCCTAGGCCCGCCGCCAGCCTCCACTGCCCCAGCGCCGAGCCGCAGCTCGCCTCCCCTGCGGCCTGGCCGCCAGAGCCTTGCCCGAGCCCAAGCGCCCGCACGCGCCTGGCTCAACGCATGCTGCCGCCTGCGCTTGCTTGCGCCAGCGCCTGTGCACGCCTGAACCGAGCTGCTCGCCCGGCCCTGCTGCTGCCTGGTTGGAGAAGAGAGGGAGGAAGGAAAATAGAACTTGGATAGAGCTGCCGTGCCGCCGGTGGGAAGAAAAAGGGGAGAAGACGCCAGGGAAGGAGATAAGGCAAAGGGAGAAGTAAAACAGAGAAGGAAGGGAATTAGTACTTCCCAAGGACTTAAGCGCAAAATTAGAAAATTGTAGGGACTTGTTTGTAAAGTAAATTTTCCCGTTGATTTAAAACTCGAATGAAGAAATGCCCAAAACGAAAGTTGGAGAGTTTTTCAAACTCTACAACATTGCTTTAGGGCTCAAGTTCAAAAACTCAAAATTTGCATATTTACACGTAAATCTTTGAACAAAAGTCGGATTTGAATTGCTTTTGTCCTAAAAGTGTAATTTTATAATATTTAGGACTTAAATGCAAGCATTTATTACATGTCATAATGACGGGATAGACTCGTCATAATGGTTGGATAGACATGTCATGATGACTTGCACTTTTACACTTTAGTCCTAAGTAATTTGAAAGTTACTTTTGTAAATCAGAAACTTGCATAAAAGGACTTGTACTTTTATAAAATCACATAAATACCCTTATTTTTACCACTTTACCCAAAATTTTTACGCACTTCAACATACACATTTTAAATGAAACTTTTGGATAAATAATATTTATTTTTACAAGACATAAAATAAGAAAAATATGTTTACAAAACCACCTTTCACTTATTTCGAAATTACTTCCCATCCAAACATATTTTGCAAAAACAACCCTAGTTTTTTCTGTAATTACACAAATACCCTTTTTACTTGCACTTTAAATTTTCAAAAGCTTCACACAAACACACACAAGCTTTACGGTAACAAACACATATTTCACACTAACAAAATATATGTCTAGCATTACAAATACACGAACTGTCACATGGGCCGCCGATGAACCCTCGGTAGTAACTCGTAGGACCTCCTTTCCCTCCGGCCGCCGTGCCGTCTTTTCTTGCAGGAGCCCGACGCGCCGCTTCCTCGCCCTACCGCCGCCGCGTCGTGCCGCGCGCTCGGGATGCCAGTGCCCCGCGCACGGCACGGCCACGCCTCGGCCCTGGGCAGCCAGGCCCCGCGCGCGTGCGTGCGCACCCACGCCGTAAGGCCAAGCCGCGTCCACCCTCACCACGCCCGCGCCATGGCCTCGCCGTGCGCATCCACCCCCGCGACGCGACCGCGACGTCGCGTTCGCGTCGCAGCCATGCCGTTGAGGCATTTCCCCGAGTGCCCATCGGGCGCCCACACCCGCATGCGCGCCTCGGCGCTCACACGCACACGTGCACGCCCATCTGCACACCGGATCCGAGCCCCGCCACACTGGCTCCCGCGGAGGCCGACACGTGGGACCGCCTTGTCAGCGAAGAAGGAGAGGAGGCCACCAGCCCGCGAGGAGTACAAGGGAGAAGGTCTAGCCCACGGAGGAGAAGAGCCGGCCCGCGAAGGAGCCAAGTCGAGCAGCCCATGACGTGCCCAGCCAGCCCCTGCCCGAGCTGGCCTGCTGAGCCACATGCCGAGCTGAACCGCGAGCCTAGCCAAGCTTAGCTAGGCCTCGAGCCGGCCCAACCCCCCCTTTGAGCCCAATAGAAAACCGAACCCTTTTCTTTTTATCTTACCGGCCTGACCCGTGGGGCCCGTCTGTCAGCCTCGGGGTGAGGCTGACCGGTGGGGCCCGTTGACCGCTGACCTGACCGTTAACCGTTGACCGTTGACCGGTCAACATTGACCGGTCAACGCTGACGTCAGCAGGGCCCACTGCTGACGTCAGCACCCCGGACCCCCTGATGACGTCATGCTGACGTCAGCATGCCACGTGGCACGCTCTGGTGCTGCCACGTGTCTCTGTTTAATGTTTTTCTTTTCTGAAACTCTTTTATTAATTTCAGAAATAGGTTTTTCCTTGGAAAATTCATAATAAATTATCCGGACCTCCGAAAATTATGAAACTAGTTTCATAATTCTTCTAAAATCATGAACCACCTGTTAGAATAGACATTGTGGTGATTTAGATCGTACTTGCAACCTGTTGTGCACATTTGCACTTTGGTCCCTACTCTTACCCGTATTTACGAATCGGACCCGTCCGCGAGGAGCTGACCGACGACCAGGACTACCCGGAGGCTCAGGAGGACTTCAAAGAGACACCAGGTTCACGCCCATCTACAATTTGAATCCCTATTAGCCATTTGCTTGTAGATATGCTATCGCTGTATGTGTAAATCGAGATAAACCTGCATGGCCTCTTTACGAACCATACTCCTTGCCAACCTATCTTACTTGTTTATTATATGAGATGCCTTGTAAATCCTTGAATGTGTATGTGTGGGATATGGATGGATAGTCTTGGCGTGTGTGAAGTGGGTCTCTTCAGGAGTTGGTGATTAGGGCTTAGCCGGGAGTGGGCAACCTAACTCGATCGTGGATCGAGGGCTTGGGGTGTGTATCTTGGCACACCCTACGGAGTACCTGTGGTGGGTACAGTTTTGGTTACGTGTTCGAGGTGTTTTGGGCACCCGTTAAGGGTGCAGTTGCGGACCACCATGGTGGATACGCTTTTGACGAAGATGCCCGCTCCAGCAGATAAGGACCGGGTGAGAGTAACCATGATTTGTGGGAATTTGTTAAGCGTGCACACCACTTACCCATTATGAGGGTGGGCCCGGTCCGGAATTAGCAAGCGCGGTGCCAAGCCGGTAGGAGGATCGAGTATCGGTGCAGGGGAAGGAGGTGCTGACCTCACGTTCCTCGAGACGCATGGGAGGCTTCACAGTCCCGGGGCGACCTCTCGCGGGAGGATGCGCCCAAGACCCGGGAAAGCCGGATGGTGCCGTGGCTCCTAATTCCGTTTCTTTTGACCGGTGTTTCGTATACTAGTCGGCTGATCTCCGGCTAGTGTCGATTCGAGTGGGTCCAGGTGTACAACCCCTGCAGGGTGAAAACTATAAGTATAGCCGCGTCCTCGGTTATGGACATCCCTACTCCTCTGTTGCTCTTATTAGCTAGTGTTACTCATAAATTCTACCTCCCTCTAGATTATTTTCCTACCAGGGGGCAGTTGAGATGCAAGGAGAGGGAGTCCGGGATCCGGAAGGGCCCGAGTCGGAGATGAAAGGAGATGTGTATTCTTATCTATATATACATATATTGCATGCAGAGGGAAACCCTAGATTAACTCCTTGAACTCTTGTATATCCGTAGTGTAGACCACAATAAAGCTTGCATACAGATGGTGACGTGAACCTATCCCGTTCCTTGGGGATAGCCTGGTACGATGCAGGATCCGATCCGGAATTCGACCCCAACGACGACGGATGGTACGACTGAGGCCCGAGCTACGCTCCAGTCGCCTATGGAGGAGGTTCCCGAAGATGAAGGACGGCCGAAGATCTAGCTACCGTTTTGCGCCTTCTGCTTGTTCGATTTAGCTGAGAGGCTTGTAATAAATTCTGTACTACAGATCCGCTGGATTTATGTAATAACTAAACCCGTGATTGACCTCATAATGAGTATGACTGTGATATTATGTCTGAAATGAGTTCTGTATGTGATAGCGCTTGATCCAGGGACTATCACGACGATACAGGGAGTCGGATTCCTCGATTCAGGAATCCGGTTCATTTCACATCCAAGCAAAGTCTTAGACGCCAAAGAAAGAAGTACTAGGAGGGAAACCATCAAAACGTACAAGATTCAGTGGAACCATCACATGGAAGAAGAAGCAACATGGGAAACCGAATCCTATCTTCAGCATAATTTCCCAGACTTCCTTCAAGCCAACCTCCAAACTTGATCGTCCAATTCCATCTTGTTCCGGAATCTCGGGATGAGATTCTTTTTAGGGGGGAAGGCTGTGACACTAGGTACTTGGTATTGACACACACTAGATTTTAGTATCAAGTTGTGTTCAAAATATTGTGAAAGTGTGTTTAAAAATTTAAATGATAAGGGAAAAGGGGTATTTATATAATTATAATTTAATAAAGGTCCTTTTGTGAAAATGTGCGAGAATCTTGGGTTGTTTTGAAAAAGTGCAAGAACTTAATTTTAAACCGTAGATAGAAGTGAAACTACATCTAGAATTCATTTTGAGTGTGGTAGTTAAAAGAGTTATTTTTGAAATTTAACTTTTCCCCAACTTTTAACTTATTTTCAAATCCTTAACTCTTTTGAAACTAAACCTTAAATAAAAATTGTAGATCTTGTTGAACTCTACACTTTTGGTTTTGGGCACATTTTCATTTGAGCTATGGTTTGAAAGTTACCAAGACATTACAGTGAGGTCCCTGCACTTTTTGAAAATCATAGATCAGTCCTCATCTTCCTCCTCCAGCCCCGGCTTCCTCTGCTCACGCCCGTGAGCTCCCTGCCGCCCTCGCCGGGCATTCTCCCGAGGCCTAGCTGCCCCAGCGCCGCTCTCTCTTGTTCGACGTGTCGCCTGGCTGCTCCTCCCACCGCCCGCGCTGCCTATGCTGGCTTCCCCTTGCCCTGCCACATCGAGCGGCCGCCACGCATGCCCGAGGGGCACGTCGGAGCCGCCCGTCGACCTGAGCCCGACCGTGCGTCTGCTCCCTCTCTTCTACAGAGCGATGCTCCCCTATAAAGCCCGACCCGAGCCCTTTCCTTCCCGTTGTTTCCCTTTCTTCTTCCTCGCGACCACCGAGCCGCTCGCCGAAATTCTCCGCGGCCGCTCCACCCCGCCGAAATCCCAGTGCCCAGGAGCTTCCTCTCCTCCCCTGCCAGCCTTCCGACCTGCTCTGGTCGAGCCTCTAACTTCCCTTGGCCGGAATCAACGCGATCCCGCGCCGCTGCTCGTCGGAGGAGCCCGAGGACCACCTCATAGTCGACGACCCCCTTCCGCCCCACCTCCGGCCAAATTGGGTACTGGAATCACACCCCCACATCTCTACGGTGCTTATGCGCGCCTTGTTCATCCATGTTCACCGGCCCCTCGCCGGGAACGTGAGCAAGCGGCCACGGCCACCGCTACTCCTCGCCGCTAGCCATGCTCCACCACTGTTCCTCGAGCACATCACCCACTAACAGGCACCACCTGTCCCGTAGGCCATGGTGGGCCTGTCCTTCCCCGCCAGAAACCTCGCCGCCGGCGAGAACATGCCGGACAGACCGGCCGGTCGCCTTCGAGAGCTGGCAAGGGCACATCTGCAATTTCTTTTCCTATTCTAAGGGCCTTTGTGCAAAAATCCAAGGACCTCTCTGTAAACCCCCTTTTTCATTTTTAGTTTGCAAATCAGCCAACTTGTAAAATTGATAGAAATCTGTAGAAAACTCCAAAAATTGTCAAACCAGTTTTCCAACTAGAAATCAAATTCCACAACTTTCATTAAAAGAGTTCGGTTTGAAACCCAATGTTTTCTAAGTTATTTAAAAGTTTAGAAAAAGAGTACGGTCATGTAGTCGCGCTACAGACGTATGTCCTGCACAATTGGTGTGCGTACGGTCCTACAGTCGCTTGTGGTGGCTCTGTTCCACGAGTCGGAATGAAAGGCAAACGGTTGCTTTGGAGCTGTCGTTGGATGTTCCAAGCGTGTGAGTTAGGTTTGCCTTGCAAGGTTTGGACATACGATTCAGAATCGTCCATTTCTCACGGAGATTGAGACTGCTTATTCCTTCGGCCACATAGAGTAAGAACAATAACCATTATGGGATAAACTGGATGGATGCTAATCCATACCTTGTTTGTCTAGTATAGGTGCTAACCTAGAATGATTAATGAAACTAGAACCTGACAGCTAAAATATGAAAGTTAGTTCATATTCTTTGTTGCTTTTCAGCTGAAATTAAGCCCAGAACCATTTCAAGCCTTCATGAGTCTAGTTACATGGCTAAGTATACCATGAAGCGGTTAAGCCTTGCTGAGTATTAGTATACTCAGTCTTGCTAGTGAAATTTTCAGGTATGACCTTCGAGAACCCCACGGATAGTACGGCGTGGCCAACCTCTGTTCCGTTTGGCTAGTCTGTGGAGTGGGATCCGTCCCCGGCTGGCAGTGACCCTCCTGAGTGACACCAAGCTTTGGGCTGAGCGCGGTGTCAACCTTCGCGACGTGCGTAGTCGCGTGTTTATTTTTCTTCCGCTGTGAACCTGGACAAGCTGTTTAGCTTGTCGTTTTAAACAATGTTTGTATAAGTTTACCTTAAGTTTGAAATGGTGTGTAATGATGTTTAAGCTTCTGTAAATTAAAAGTTGGTGAGCAGTTATGTGATTGTAAACTCACCTTCGTGTGTGGTAAACCTGCTTCGATCCTGTTGAACCATGGTTGTATCGGGCAGAGACCCGACAGACCAATGGGTTGTTCCGTTTGAAGTGCGTTGAGTTAGTATCGGCTGTATAGCGATGACTAGCGCACTTGAGCCGGAATAATTCAGGCAGTTCTGCCACACTCACCACCCTTCACTCGACTACTTTTGAGCTCCAATTTTGCTGTACCGACGCTCGCCGGTGACCTTCTCTTCCGCCGTCGTCACAGTCGCCGTGGGTCACCTCCTTCCCGTGGCTGTTAGCTTCAATTGCGTGCGGCAATGCATCCTTCATGGCTCACTACTGCTCGTGTGCAGGACCATTACTACCGTCGATCACTGAAACATCACCGTCACTGCTGACCTCTCCGCCGCCACCTCGGTCTACCGTGGAGATCTACCTTCTGACCATCCCGACCCTCGCCAAGGTGCCTAACCGAACCATCTTGCTTCCCTGGAGCTTTTCCCCCACCTCTGATCCACCGCCGGTAAGCCATCATGCCGGAACACCACCGCCGTGGTTGAGCTCCATCGTCGCCGCCTCGGTTCTGTGGCAGAACCAACCTGAATTACACCGGCTCAAATACGCAAGTCCTCTCTCAAGGGCTCCAACGTACTTCAAATGGTGTAACCCCTTGGCCTGTCGGGTAGCGTCAAACCACCGATACAGGATCAAATAAGGTTACCTCACACGAAGGTGAGTCCAGAGATACAGTCACCATCATATTTTACATTACAGGGAATTACATTACAAGAGTTTCCAAAAGTAGTACTAAGTTCCACATTTAGTAAAATTATTACAAACCGTTAAAGTTAAGGTTATTGGCAGCGGAAAACAAACGCGACGATTTACAACACGTCGTCAAGACAGATGTCATGCTAAGCCCGGGCACGACATCACTCGGTATCATCAGTATTGGCCGGGGACGGATCCCATTCCACGGACCAACCATCTGGAAGAGCACAGGGTCAAGACAGGGGAAGAGTAGGGTCTTCCAAGACTTTACCTGAAACACATGTAACTAGCAAGACTGAGTATACTAATACTCAGCAAGGCTTACCCGGGATTGGGTATACTTTAGCCCATAACTAGACTCATGAAGGCATTGTAAAGGCTCTGGGTTTATTTTCAGCTGAAAAGCAACAAAGAGTATGATCTATTTTCAAATTTTAGCTTTTATATTCTAGTTGATTTTCCATTCTAGGTTAGCACCTATACTAAGCAAGCAAGATAGAGATTATCATCCACCAAGATTATTCCATCAACAATTACACTTTTTACTCTATGTGGCAGAAGGAATAAGCAGTCTCAATCTTCGTGAGAAGCGGACGATTCTGAATCGAATTCAACCTTGCAAGGTAAACCTAACACACACGCTTGGAACATCTAAAGATCGTTCCGAAGCAACTGTTTCCCTTATATTTCGGGTTATGGATCAGGGCTACCACAAGCGATTGAAGGACCGTACGCACACTAATTGTGCAGGACATACGTCTGTAGCGCGACTACATGAACCGTATTTCTGTCTGCCTTGCAGAACGCGCTCCCACACGTCGGTGCGTGTAAACATAAAATAAAAGTCGAGTGGTGGAGACATGTCCATTTGCCGGGCCATTTGGGTACTAGGCTTACTGCTTACCATATTTCGTGGCATGTGGCTAGTACTTTCAAACGCTTAGCCACTACTACCACACACTGCGACCTTATTAACTTTTATCAACACAGACGGGGTAAACTTCCAGGTCATGTTACTGCACATGACCCCGTCCATGATCCTTATAGTGATTGCAAGATAGTAAACATTCAACTCCTATATCGCGCGAGTGACAGGAAATCACCCGACTTCTACCGGTCTTATTAGCGGAGCATCTGTGACATTCAGGTAATAAGAGATACAAACATTAGACTCTAGTGTGAAATAGGCATGTTTGTTATGGGTAGTACATAAGGCTAGGGGTATATTTGTAATTTCTATACAATATAGGCCTTTAAGTGTAAGATGGGTGGAATGGAAGGTAGCCTTGAAACTTAGGAGAAATATAATATTAGGTGTTAAATTTATGCTACCATAAGGAAAAAGTGTAAAGGTAGATTAAATTTTAAGGAAAATAAGCCCTTAAGTAAGAGTAAGGGCCTATTTGTAAATTTTAAGGAAAACCCTCCCAATGCAAGGCATAGGTATGAGCGTGTCCTGCGGAATCCCAAAAGAACCTTGGAAGCTCAGCCATCTGAAACAAGGATTCAAATGGTGAGATTACAAGTTTTCAACCATACACCTCGAGAAGACTGCAGAAAAATGTAAGTTAGACTGATGGAATGATTGGAATGCTGCTATCCGGCTAGAAACTCACAGGGTAAAAGAAACAAGATGACCTATTCTGATAACAACAGATTCTGAAAATCGGAGGATTGTTCCAGATCTTGAGAATGAAATGATAAAGGGCGGATCTCTTTAACCCAAGACTGTTGGTATGACTATTACAAGGCGGCACTAATGATTAACAACACTCTAGTCATCCATAACACAACAAACCATACCACTCATTCAATCAAATCAAGGAATATGTATGCACGTGCTACGCGTCCTTACAACTCAAGATAATTGCCAAATACGTTTGGACTTACATGATTAGTTTCGGTGGCACAATATATTCGTCTCTCCCAATAATAGCTAGTCGAATATCCTTATTCGTCTTAACCTATTTAACCGGGGTTAGCGTACCTGCAGAAAACCACAATATATGTGAACCTTCCATGCCAGCACTCATGAAAGCATCCTCAAACATTACTGTTCACTATAGAAACAGCATCTATACAATTACCTCCATACAGACGATGTTAACATACGTTGTTGAAACAACGTATTCACGAAATACCGCAAAATGTGGGGGTACTGCTGTTCATACCCTACGCCTAACCATATACTCCCAATATAATCAACCGAAATTGATACATTGGCAGCATCTCAAGTAGGCCACTGCTTGAGAAACAGCATTCGGTTCGCATCACAGATGGGAAGGCTAACTCCCCAGTTAGCTGAGGATCCTTACCTTCTTACCTCATCATTGAAAGCATCGTTACAGAATGTAAAGTTGATTGTGCATAAATTTAAGGTTTAGCAGAAAGTAGTGCTGGAAGTTAGACTTATATATACAATAGCCACCTCTAATTCCCTTATTAACATTACCCTAGGGCTTTACGTACTAAGCACAATCCTTAACGAAACCAACGTAGTTTTGTAAAATACTTTGTTCGTTAAATTTTTATACCAAAAACATTTTTAAGGTCAACCACATCTCCAGGGTACACTTGTTAGCTCTAATACAAGCTGTGGTAGAACCAACCTGAATTACACCGGCTCAAGTACGCAAGTCCTCTATCTCAAGGGCTCCAACGTGCTTCAAATGGTGTAACCCCTTGGCCTGTCGGGTAACGTCCCGATAAACCACCGAAAGCAGGATCCAACAAGGTACCTCGCATGAAGGCGAGTCCAGAGATACAATCACCATCATATTTTACATCTCAAGCACTATTATTACAAGAGTTTATAGAGTAGCATAAGTTCTAGACTGATAGAAGTTATTACAAACCAGTTTAAACATTCAAGTTCATAGCAGCGAAATTCAAAGTACGATAACTATACACATCGCCCATATGGACATCATGCTAAGCCATGGCATGACATCACTCGTTACGATCAGTGTTGGCCGGGGACGGGTCCCACTCCACGGACCAACCATCAGGCAAAGCATATGGCCAAGGCATAGGAAGAGTAGGGTCTTCAGAGACATTACCTGAAATAAAATCATATTGCAAGACTGAGTACTTTAATACTCAGCAAGGCTTACCCGGAATTAGGGTATACTTAGCCCATAACTAGACCATGAAGGCTTTAATGGGGTTTTGGGTTCTGTCTCAGCTAAAAAGCAACAAAGAGTAGATCCTTAATTTCATATTTTAGCTTTCAGTTTCTAGTTCCTTTAACCATTCTAGATAAGCACCTATAACTACTCAAGCAAGGTAGAGCCTCTTTAAAGCATACCTCAGTATTACTCATCATAAGGTTTCTCTTGTTACTCTATGTGGCAAAAGAGTTAAGCAGTCTCAATCTCCGCGAGAAACGGACGATTCTGAATCGAATTTCAACCCTTGCAAGGTAAACCTAACTCACACACTTGGAACACCAACAGGTCGTTCTGAAGCAATTGTTTGCCTTTCATTCCGGGTCGTGGAACAAAGCCACCACAAGCGACTGTAGGACCATACGCACATCCAATGTGCAGGACATACGTCTATAGCACGACTACATGACCGTATTCCTATCTGCTCTGCAAAACATACTCCCACATTTGGTGCATGTAAACATAAAATAAAAGTCGAGTGGTGGGGGACGAGTCCACTTGCCGGGCTGATTGGTTACTAGGCTTACCGCTTACCATATTTCATAGCATGTGGCTAGTACTTTCAAACGCTTAACTGCCACTACCACACACTGCGACCTTAACCAAATTCATCAACACAAACGGGGTATCATTTCTTTCCAAGATACTATACATAACCCCGTCCGTCATCCTTATAGTGATTGCAGAATTGTAAGCAATCAATTCCTATATCGCGCGAGTGACCGGAAATCACTTGACTTCTACCGGTCCTATTAGCATAGCACTAGTCGGACTCAGTTGCTAACATTCAGTACACTGGTTCCTAGGAATATGCATCTAAGGTTTTTGAACAACTCTTAAGAACTTAATGCACAAGTATATATATAAATCTAGATTGCAGTGTAAATAAAGTAGTGGGTTTATATTCAGGGCTTGCCTTCACTGGCGGAGCTGGGGACAGAGACGTTAGCAATTCCTTCCGAACTCGGGTTCGGAGCTTCAGTTAATTCTCCGATGATGTTCCCGGAGTTTCCAGAGATCTCCATGTCGGGTTCCAGGAGAATCTGATAGTCTCCGTCGGCGAGAAGCGTCGAGTCTACAGGTGATGAAGATGATGCAGTTTAGGAAATGCATAGATTGTTATTCTACTTCACAATAAAGTTGCAATCTAATGAACATAACGTTACATATTAGCAAACAGCACAATTGCCCTTTACTCGCAGTCATTTGTCGGGTATTAACCTATTTACTTAGCTACATTAAGCAACATGGGTGGTAACCCTAAACATTTAATTAACTACCGGAAGTAGCTGGTTTGATTATCTTAGATAATTAAATTAATTACATTTAGTACCTTTATTTATTGGACCAGCTAATTATCTTTAATAACCCTAGGTTATTAATTAATATGGATCTACTTAACAAGTTCTATTTATTTTAGTTGTTCTACACCTGATCATGGGTTGAGAATTTGTGGTCATGCTACACTACTCAAGAGCAATATCTCAAATTATTTTCATAATTTTTCATGAAATAGAGCTATGGTTCCTGAATTTTTCTTTGAATCTAAACTTAAATTCACTACTGGAGTTATACTTGGATTCTAACTCTCAAAGTTTTATTTTGGATTAAGCATGCAGAAGCAAAGCTAAGGTAAAATTTTCAGCTTTAAACATGAAGGAATGCATCTAGAATTAAATTATGAACTTTCTAACAACATACAACAAAAGTACTCAAATTTCTAAGCAAATGAGCAGTAAAGAACTCGAGATTTTTTACACAGAGCTATACATGACACATACCACCTCGGTTCCAAAATTTAGCTATAATACATGCATATAACATGAGATACAAATAAAACACTCATTTCCTAGTATTTAATTTAGATAAAAAACGACACACATATAGCTCAAACTTGCTATATAAAAATAGTCGACATTAACTTAAGGATTCCAACAAAACTAGTTTGGTTTTTTTCTGAATTTTCTACAATTTTCTACACATTTTTGAAGTTCACACCTTTTGAATTGGGGGGTGCAGAAATCTTGCAGGGACACCCCTAGAACTTTTGAAATCATTTCAATCCGGTCCTTGGCTCGTTGGGGAAGAAGGCAGGGGCGTTTGCCGGCCAAATTCCAGCGAGGGGAGTGGCGGGGGGTGGAGAAGAAGTGGTCAGCGAGCCTTAGGAGCTCAAGGCGCACCTTCTGGGATCCTTGGAAAGGGAGGGGATGGCCGGAGGTGGGGTTCCCACGGCGGCCGAGGCGGCGGCGGAGGGGTGCTCGTCGGCGAGAAGGTTCCGGCGAGGTAGTAGGGCAATGCTCCAGTCTAGAAGCTGCAACAGGAGGAGAGGAAGCTATTGGTGCGGTTGAATCGAACGGAAAAGGAGCGGAGGGAGGGGTTCGACGGTGACAGGAGCTCACTGGCGAGAAGGGAAACGTCGGCGACCGGGCTCCGGTGAAAGATTGGCGTCGGGGTGGGGTCGTAGAGCTTCAGCGTGGCACGGTGAAGCTTCCTAAGTGGTCATCTAGGACAATGGGGGCTCGAAGTGGGGGCTCCACGGCGACTAGTAGCTCACCGGCGAAGAGGAAGGAGGCGGCGATGGTGCTCTAGACTCTGGTCAATGGGAGAGCAAACGAGCGAGCGGAATGAGAAGAGAAGAAGTAGTGCTACTCTTGAACCAGAAAAGAAGGGGCGAGGGGACGTGCACAGGCAGCTGCTAAGACGGCGAGGTGTCGGACGGCCGAGCCGCGGGGCGGCGTGGCACGCGCGCGAGAGAGCCAGGGAGGGGAGCTAGAGTGGCGCTCGAGCTGGGGAATGACGCGTGGAGGTGACGGCAGCAGGAGGTGGCGCCGGGGAGGAGCTGGCGCGGCGGTGAGCGGCGCTGACTGCCGGCGACAGAGGAGCAAAGGGTGAAGCAGAACATGTGCTAGAGGAGGAAGACGAGGGGAGGAGGTCCGAGGGACTTCATTGGAAATTGCAAAAACCTCAGGGACCTCACTGTAAATAGAATTTTCCCACTGATCCAAAGCTCTAATGAGGAAATGGTCAAAATAGAAGTTGTAGAACTTTTCAAATCCTACAACTTTTAGGCTTATCTGCAAGCATTTATGACTGGTCATGATTACTTTCACTTTTTACATTTTGACCCTTGGTAATTTTTGGATTTTACTTTTATACTTCAACTAAATTACACAAAAGAGCTTGTACTTTCATAAATTTACACAAATACCCTTATTTTCTTAACTTTACTTAATTTTCACACAATTTAATCCACACCAAACATTCTTCCTATTGGCTTGCTTTATTTAACACCTAGGGTGTCACAAGTACTTGTCTTTACAATAACTCAATCCTATTTTATACTCTCTACTCTTTTTTCAGCTATAGGCCTGGCCTCTAGAAGGTACTCGCTGAACTGCTCTTCAGAGCAGTCCGTAGCTACACCCTGTGCGAGTACCTCTAGTCGAGCGTTAGGCCAAAATGACTTTACTGTGGCAGAACCAACCTGAATTATACCGGCTCAAGTACGCGAGTCCACTTCCGAGGGCTCCAACGTGCTTCAAACGGTATAATCCCTTGGCCTGTCGGGTAACGTCCCGATAAACCACCGCTACACAAGATCAAATAAGGTTACCTCACACGAAGGTGAGTCCATAGATACAATCACCATCACATTTTTACATCACAGGGATTTACATTACAAGAGTTTCCAAAAGATGTACGAAGTTTCACATTTAGAGAAACGATTACAAACTGTAAAACTATGGTTTTTGATAGCGGAAAACATACGCGATGATTACGACACGTCCTCAAGACGGATGTCATGCTAAGCCCGGGCACGACATCACTCGAGATCATCAGTATTGGCTGGGGACGGATTCCATTCCTCGGACCAATCTTCTGGAAGAGCACAGGGCCATGACAAGGGAAGAGTAGATTCTTCAAAGGCATTACCTGAAAAACATATAACTAGCAAGGCTGAGTATACTAATACTCAGCAAGGCTTACCCGGGATTGGGTATACTTAGCCCATAACTAGACTTATGAAAGCTTATAATTGTTATGGGTTTAGTTTCAGCTGAAAAGCAACAAAGAGTAGATCCTTAATTTTAACTTTTAGCTTTCAGGTTCTAGTTGATTATCCATTCTAGGTAAGCACCTATAACTATTCAAGCATGGTAAGATCTTTAGCCAAACATCATCTTTGATAATCATAACATTGCTCTTGTTACTCTATGTGGTAAAGGGATCAAGCAGTCTCAATCTTCGTGAGAAGCGGACGATTCTGAATCGAATTTTCAACCTTGCAAGGTAAACCTAACTCACACGCTTGGAACACCAAAGGGTCATTCCGAAGCAACCGTTTGCCTTTCATTCCGACTCGTGGATCAGAGCCACCACAAGCGACTGCAGGACCATACGCACTCCCAAAGTGCAGGACGTACGTCTGTAGCGCGACTACAAAACCCGTACTCCTGGTTGCCCTTGCAACACGTATTCCCCAGCCGAACTAAGTAACCAGAAGAACCAAATACATGTGGTGGGAGGTATGTCCACTCCTCGGGCCGATTGGCTACTAGGCTTACCGCTTACCCATAACTCACGGCATGTGGCTAGTACTTTCAAACGCTTAACCCGCACTACCACACACTGCGATCTTATCAGATTCTTCAACACAGACGGGGTATCATCTCGACCATGATACCTCACAAAACTCCCATCCGTCATCCTTATAATGATAACAGGAATATAAACATTACAACTCCTATATCGCGCGAGTGACAGGAAATCACTCGACTTCTACCGGTCCTATTAGCATAGCAGCTAGTCGGACTCAAGTGCTAGTATTCATCACATTGGTTCCTAGGGAAGTGCAACTAGGGTTTCAAGCAATTCCTAAGAACTTAATGCATAGAATATGTAAATAGATATAGATTGTAGTGTAATAAAATAGTAGGTTATGTCCAGGGCTTGCCTTTACTAGTGGGGATGGGGTTAGTCAAGTTAATAACATCCGAACTTTGGTTCGGGCCTTCCGAGAATTCCCTGACGAAGTTTTTAGGGTCTTCAGAACAATCTCCTTCTGGTTCCGGGATTAGCTGGTAACTTCCGTTAGCGAGAGAGATCGAGTCTACATGATATGCAGGATGGAGTTCAATGGATGCACACACTTTCATTTACTTCACGGTAAAGTTGCAATCCAAACGCTAACACTCAAGAACTCATGGTATAAAAAAAAAGAATCTAAGCCTTGAATCATAAACATTCAACTCATGACTAATATGACTATAGCATTGATTTAATTGAAAACAAGAATTAAAATACTCAATTTAAATTAAATTCAACTTTGGATGTGAAGCTTGGACAATTAGGGTTATAAGGTTTTGAAAATTTAAACACCGATCCATTATATACTTAAAAGATCCTGACCAAAAGATCTAATTAGATAAGCTTTACTGGAAAGACTTAGCTAATTTTTTATATAAAACAAATGGAATTGATCAACTTATAAGAATTAAATTATAAAACAAGATTAGGTTTGAAAATTCCACATCACTTCATACTTAATCTATGGAGATTGCATATCAACAATCATGATCACAAAGTTAACATGTAGGAACAAAATTGGAACTATGGATAGGATATTACACTCCCATATCTTAGATTTAACATAGATTCAAAAGTATTTTGTTTCATATCAAACTTACTTAATAGAAGTTGTAGAGTTCAAAATTTAGTTTCCAACAAAACTGGTTTTGAAATTTTTGGAATTTCCTACAATGTTCTATTGAATTTACAAATCAGCAATACCACTCACATGAAATAACAAGCATTCATTTACTTCTATTTTAAACACAGCACAAACCATCTACTTTCATAACATGGTCATAAACAAAAGTGATAGAATTTGAAATAAGGATTCAAGTCCAACTAGTTTTACATTTTTCTGAATTTTCTATGATTTCCTAGGAATTTTCAAACTTCAGCACATTGAAAAGGAAGAAAGGATTGAAAACTTTCATACAGGCCCTCGGAAAGAATTGGAACTTCACAAATAGGCCCCTCTACCATGGATGGCCGGAGGAGCTCGGTTCCAACTTCAATTCCGGCGATGGGATGATCAATTAGCAAGGAGAAGGGGGTGGGGAGGAAGAGGGCATCCGGGCGTACCCTTTTGAGGCCTTGGCCGGGCTTGGAGCGGTTGGAAAGGGGGTCGTCGGCGGGAGGCAGTAGGGCGGCGGCGGGGCGGCACTGGGAGCAGCACTTCGGCGAGGGAACGGCGCAAGTGGGTGGGGGATTAGCTTCAGGAGGTCTCGGGGCAGCTACTTATAGGGAGGAGAAGATAAGGGAGGGGCGCAAGGCCGAGGACCACGGCGGCGTGGAGGGGGCAGCACGGGCGGCGCTCAGGCGGCCGGTGGCGCGCGCGTGGCAGAGTAGGAATGGGCCACGGAGGCGGGCTAAGGCGGCGGGCAGGGCTAGGGGCGGCGCATGAGGGTGGGAGGGCAAGGGGGGTGGCACTGCAGTGACCGGAATCCGAGGTACGGCGGCGGGGAACAGGAAAACAGAGGAGCAGAGGACCTGCCAGAGGAAGAAGAAGGGTGGGAGAGCGCCAAGGACCCGTTTGCTAATTCCAAAAACTTCAAGGGCCTGAAAGTAAAGTTAAATTTCCCACTGTTACAGGGTTCTAATGGAAAAATGACCAAAATAGAAAATGTGTAACTCTTCAAACTCTACAACATTGCTTTAGGGTTTGAATTCAAAAACTCAAAGTTTGCAACCGTATAAATTGAATTTTAAGCACGGTAAAATTTAAATCACCCCTATCCTTACCAAATGAGATTTTAACCAAAATTTTGCTATGATTGCAAATATTCATGAAATGTCATGATGACAAACAATTTTACAAAGAAGTCCTCAAGTAAGCATGAAAGTTACTTTTACTCCTCAACTTTTTACACAAAAGACCCTATACCTTGTATTTTTTTACACATAGGCCCTTATCCTTACTTAAGGGCTTATATGATCATATCCAAAGCACACACTTCGCACTTAAAAACCTATAGTGCATGAAAATTTACAAACACACCCCTAGCTGCTATTGCCATCTTCCACTTCACCCTATTTACATTCAAGGACCTACATCTTATAGAAATTACAAATACACCCTTAATCCTTTGTACTATACATACATACCATAACAAGCACACACTCTTTACACTAAATCTAGTGTCTAACTTTCTAATTACCTGATTGTCATAGCCTTCCCCCCTAAAAAGAATCTCGTCCCGAGATTCGGTAGCGGAAAATAATTGGACAATTAGATTTGGGGATTGGCTTGAAGGAAGTTTGGAAAATTTTGTTGAAGATAGGATTCCGTTTCCCAAGTAGCTTCTTCTTCAGTGTGGTGATCCCATAAAATTTTGTACATCTTAACAGTCTTCCTTCTGGTGACTCTTTCCTTGGTATCCAAGATTTGAATAGGTTGCTCGGTGTAAGATAGATCGGGTTCAATCTCAATGGCGCTGGTTTCAACGATCTCCGTAGGTACTTTGATACATTTCTTGAGTTGAGAGACATGGAAAACATTGTAAATGGCAGCCAATTGAGATGGAAGACGAATTTTGTAAGCCACTGGGCCATAGATTTTAAGGATCTCAAAGGGTCCGACATACCGGGGTGCTAACTTTCCTCTTATGCCGAAACGTTGAACACCCTTAGTAGGAGATACTCGGAGATAAACAAAATCTCCTACTTGGAACTGCAAAGGTTTCCTTCTTTTATCTGCATAGCTTTTCTGTCTGGACTGAGCTGTTTTGAGATTGGCCTGAATAACCTTAACCTTATCTTCGACTTCTACAACCAGATCGGGTCCGAAGATTTTGCGTTCACCGGTCTGAGACCAATTCAAAGGAGTTCGACATCTGCGACTGTATAACACTTCAAATGGAGCCATCTGAAGACTAGATTGATAGCTGTTGTTGTAAGAGAATTCGGCCAAGGTAAGACATTTGTCCCAGCTTGTACCATAATGTATAACACAAGCTCGGAGCATGTCTTCAAGAATTTGGTTGACTCGCTCAGTCTGTCCATCAGTTTGGGGATGATATGCAGAGCTTCGAATTAGTTTAGTTCCAAGAGCAGACTGCAACTGTTCCCAGAAGCGTGCAATGAATTGGGGTCCTCGATCAGAAATAATGGTTTTAGGGACACCATGCAACCGAACAATTTGATCCAGATAGACTTCGGCATACTTCTTCGCTAAGTAAGTGGTATGCACGGGAAGAAAATGAGCTGTTTTGGTAAGTCTATCAATGATTACCCATATGGAGTCATGCTTTTCAGACGTATTGGGAAGACCAACAATGAAATCCATAGTAATGTCTTCCCATTTCCATGTCGGAATGGGTAGTGGTTGAAGTGTACCAGATGTCTTGAGATGACTGGTTTTAACCCTCTGGCACGTATCACATTCAGATACATACTTGGCAATTTCTCTTTTCATTCTGGTCCACCAAAAATTCTGTCGAAGATCTTGATACATTTTTGTACTACCAGGATGAATAGAGAATTTAGATAGATGTGCTTCATCAAGGATTTGTTTGCGAAGTTGATGGTCTTTAGGTACAACAATTCGATTGTTGAACCACAGGACTCCTTGATGATCAGTGTGAAAACACTTATATTTAGCTTCTCCCTGCGATAGCTTTAGCTTGATAATGTTGATACTCTCATCACGCAGTTGCGACATGATGATTTTATCTCGGAGGGTATTCTCGATGGACAAATGATTTAGACTGCCTTGAGGAATGATTTCTAGATTGAGTTTTCTCATTTGATTGCAGAGAGTGTCACTGAAAGCCTCAATGGATAAGCAATGACAACGTGCCTTGCGGCTAAGTGCATCCGCAACCACGTTGGCTTTGCCAGGATGATAATGTACCTCAAGGTCGTAGTCTTTGATCAGTTCTAACCAACGCCTTTGCCTCATATTCAGGTCAGCTTGAGTGAAGATATACTTGAGGCTCTTATGGTCAGTGTAGATGTTACACTTAGCACCCATAAGATGATGTCTCCAGATCTTGAGAGCATGAATAACTGCTGCCAATTCAAGATCATGAGTTGGATAATTTTGCTCATGATTTCGAAGTGCTCTGGATGCATAAGCAATGACTCGGTTGTTTTGCATAAGAACACAACCCAGGCCAGTTCCAGAGGCATCGCAATAGACATCAAAAGGCTGAGTATTATCTGGCTGAGCTAATACTGGGGCAGTTGTCAGAAGTCTTTTCAAAGTGTGGAATGCTTCATCACACTTATCATCCCAGCGGAACTTAACTTCTTTCTTAAGTAGCTCAGTCATAGGTTTGGCTATCTTGGAGAAGTCTAGAATGAATCGGCGATAATATCCTGCCAATCCAAGGAAACTTCGGATTTGATGGACTGAAGTTGGAGGTTTCCAGTCCATAACCTCCTGGACTTTGGTTGGATCAACCGATATGCCTTCCCTGGAGATAGTATGTCCCAAAAATTTCACACTATCCAGCCAGAATTCACATTTCGAGAATTTGGCATAAAGGCGATGATCACGTAGTCGTTGAAGAACGACACGTATATGATTAGCATGGTCTTCTTTAGTCTTGGAATATATCAGAATATCATCGATGAAGACCACGATGAATTTGTCGAGTTCCGGCATAAAGACTGAATTCATAAGATACATGAAATATGCCGGTGCGTTGGTAAGCCCAAATGACATAACCAGATATTCATAAAGTCCATATCTGGTTGAGAAGGCCGTTTTTGGAATGTCACAAGGCCTGATTTTAATCTGATGGTAACCAGAGCGTAAATCAATCTTGGAGAATACCTTTGCTCTAGCTAGCTAATCGAACAAGATGTCAATGCGGGGAAGAGGATACTTGTTTTTAATAGTAACCGCATTGAGGGGACGATAATCGACACATAGCCTTAGGCTATTGTCTTTCTTCTTTACGAAAAGAGCAGGACAACCCCATGGTGAAGCGCTTGGGTGTATGAACCCTTTGTCAAGAAGATCTTGGAGTTGAATCTTTAGCTCGGCCAATTCATTTGGAGGCATACGATATGGCCTCTTGGAAATAGGAGCAGTGCCAGGTTGAAGTTCAATAATGAATTGGTGTCCCTATCTGGTGGCATTCCAGGCAAGTCGTCTGGAAAGACATCGGGATATTCACAGACTATCGAAATATCTTTTACTTTGATGTCTATGACGGCATAAGTGCAAGAACGAGGATGCTCTTGCTGAGGCAAATAGAGGGTAATATTGCCTTGATATGGTGAGTTAATCTCAATAACTCGGGAAGAAATGTCTAACAGTGCTCTATGTTCTGTCATCCAATTTGCCCCAAGTATGACATCAATACCCTCTAAGTTTAACAAGACCAAATCAGTTTTAATTACTTTGCTGCCTAACTGAATTGGTACACTCCTAATCATTTGATTAGAAGCGATCTCGCCTCCAGGGGTAGAAATCATATATGAACCCTGGGTGGGACAAGGATCAAGTCCTATTCGGGTACCACAGTTGTTACTGATGAAACTATGAGTTGCTCCCGAATCGAATAATGTAACAACTGGTTTATGGTATATAAAGAATGTACCCGACATGATAGGGGCTCCATCCGGAAGTTCCGCAAGGGTAGTGAAGTTAATTTGCCCTTGACGGACTTGCTTCATCAGTCTTTTGCCCTTATTCTGGTTATTCTGACTAGAACTTTGCCCTTGATTAGATTTCTTGGGTTGCGGACACTTTCTGATAAAGTGATCCGCACTTCCGCAATTAAGACCGTGATAGGTGCTGCTTCTTTGTCGATCTTGTTGAACATTTGGCCGTGGACCAAATTGTTGTGGTTGTTGCCGAGATACAGGAGGTTGATATGCTCCTTGCTGTTGAAGCGGCCTAAAAACCAGTCTACCGATCGGAGCATTTCGCGGTGGTGCTTCAGGCAATACATTCTGATCAAACTGATACCACGAGGGTTGAACGCTTGCGGATCCAGTGGAGACCTTACGCTTCTTTTCGGCACGATGTGCCATGATACAATCCTCCTGAGTCAGAGCCATGTTAACCAGCTCACTAAAGGTATTTGTCTTGATAAGGTTCAGATGTTCTTTGAGCTTAGTGCTCAGGCCTCGACAGAAACAATCTTGCTTCTTGGCATCATTATCAGCATGATAGCCCGCATACTGACACAGGTGATTAAAAGCCTGTGCATACTGCAGTACGGTGCGGGAGCCTTGAGTAAGTGCCAAGAACTCATTCAATTTCCGCTCCATTAATCCTTCAGATATATGATGTGCTCTGAAGGCCTTATGGAATTCCTCCCAGGAGATAACATGGCCATCTGTTTGCATATCACAATAACTATCCCACCAAATGCGGGCAGCTCCGCATAATTGTTGTGCAGCGAAGTGAGCCTTGTTGGAATCCGCACATGGAATCGTAAGAAGAGCAAACTTAGATTCAATGGTGCAGAGCCAAACATCGGCATCCAAGGGCTCCTCCGCTTTGCTGAACAGCGGGGGCTGAGTACTGAGGAAATCCTGATAGGTTGCTACCAGAGGTTCATCACGACCTTGTGACTGCTGGTGTTGTTGATTCTGCTGTGCTTGTACCAATAGATTGAGAAGTTCAGTTTGCCGAGCCATGACCTCGGCTAGATGTGAAAGTGATAGGGATGGTTGTTGGGAATTGCTGGACTGATCTGCCCGGAAACCTTCCGGGGTCCCACGTGTGGCTCCAACCATCTGAAACAAAAATTCAGATGATAGAATTTATTTACCCTGCGGAAGACTTACAAGGTAAATAGGACGAGACAACTGATTTTGGTATAGCAAGGGCTGGAAAGCAGAAAGATACTTAAGAGACTTAACCAACACTACCACAAGAATCCCGCTAACCACACCAAAGATCAACATTCTACCACACATCCTTAGAAGAACCAAAACACACATTGTATGATGCATTTAATGATGAGTTATGCATGCACGTTCTACTCGTCCTCACAAACCAAAAACAACTGCCGAATATCTTCGGACTTACGTGGTTAGTTTCGGTGGCATAATACATACGTCTCTCACTGTTAACTAGTCGATAAACCCTATCCGTCCTAGTTTCGTATTCGTGGTTAGTGTACCTGCAGAAAACCACAATATATATCCAATAAACCTTTCATGCCAGCATGTCATGAAAGCGTTCCCATTCATTACTGTTCACTATAGAAACAGCATCTGTACAATTACCGCCGTACAGACAACGTTAGCATACGTTATTGAAACAACGTATTCACGGGGGTACCGCAAAATGCGGGGATGTTGCTGTTCATACCCCTTACCTAACTATATACTCCCAATGTAGTCAACCGAAGTTGGTACATTGGCAGCATCTCAAGTAGGCCACTGCTTGAGAAACAGCGTTCAGTTCGCATCACCGACAGGAAGGCCAAGCTCCCTCAGTTGGCTGAGGATCCTTACCTTCTTACCTCACGATCGAAGGTGTCGTTACAGAATGTAAAGTTTGAGTTGTGCATAAATTTAAGTTTTGACAGAAAAGTAATGCTGGTAGTTAGGGTTATATATATATAGCCACCTCTATTTCCCTCATAAACATTACCTTAGGGCTTTACGAACTAAGCACGATTCTTAACGAAACCAACGTAGTTTTACCAAACATTTTGTTGGTCAAACTTTTATACTGAAAGCATTTTTAAGGTAAAATGTATCTCCAAAGTAACCTTATAGCTTTGATACCAGCTGTGGCAGAACCAACCTGAATTATACCGGCTCAAGTACGCGAGTCCACTTCCGAGGGCTCCAACGTGCTTCAAACGGTATAATCCCTTGGCCTGTCGGGTAACGTCCCGATAAACCACCGCTACACAGGATCAAATAAGGTTACCTCACACGAAGGTGAGTCCAGAGATACAATCACCATCACATTTTTACATCACAGGGATTTACATTACAAGAGTTTCCAAAAGATGTACGAAGTTTCACATTTAGAGAAACGATTACAAACTGTAAAACTATGGTTTTTGATAGCGGAAAACATACGCGATGATTACGACACGTCCTCAAGACGGATGTTATGCTAAGCCCGGGCACGACATCACTCGAGATCATCAGTATTGGCCGGGGACGGATTCCATTCCTCGGACCAATCTTCTGGAAGAGCACAGGGCCATGACAAGGGAAGAGTAGATTCTTCAAAGGCATTACCTGAAAAACATATAACTAGCAAGGCTGAGTATACTAATACTCAGCAAGGCTTACCCGGGATTGGGTATACTTAGCCCATAACTAGACTTATGAAAGCTTATAATGGTTATGGGTTTAGTTTCAGCTGAAAAGCAACAAAGAGTAGATCCTTAATTTCAACTTTTAGCTTTCAGGTTCTAGTTGATTATCCATTCTAGGTAAGCACCTATAACTATTCAAGCATGGTAAGATCTTTAGCCAAACATCATCTTTGATAATCATAACATTGCTCTTGTTACTCTATGTGGTAAAGGGATCAAGCAGTCTCAATCTTCGTGAGAAGCGGACGATTCTGAATCGAATTTTCAACCTTGCAAGGTAAACCTAACTCACACGCTTGGAACACCAAAGGGTCATTCCGAAGCAACCGTTTGCCTTTCATTCCGACTCGTGGATCAGAGCCACCACAAGCGACTGCAGGACCATACGCACTCTCAAAATAGCTCAGTCCAGAAAGAAAAGCTATGCAGATAAAAGAAGGAAACCTTTGCAGTTCCAAGTAGGAGATTTTGTTTATCTCCGAGTATCTCCTACTAAGGGTGTTCAACGTTTCGGCATAAGAGGAAAGTTAGCACCCCGGTATGTCGGACCCTTTGAGATCCTTAAAATCTGTGGCCCAGTGGCTTACAAAATTCATCTTCCATCTCAATTGGCTGCCATTTACGATGTTTTCCATGTCTCTCAACTCAAGAAATGTATCAAAGTACCTACGGAGATCGTTGAAACCAGCGCCATTGAGATTGAACCCGATCTATCTTACACCGAGCAACCTATTCAAATCTTGGATACCAAGGAAAGAGTCACCAGAAGGAAGACTGTTAAGATGTACAAAATTTTATGGGATCACCACACTGAAGAAGAAGCTACTTGGGAAACGGAATCCTATCTTCAACAAAATTTTCCAAACTTCCTTCAAGCCAATCCCCAAATCTAATTGTCCAATTATTTTCCGCTACCGAATCTCGGGACGAGATTCTTTTTAGGGGGGAAGGCTGTGACAATCAGGTAATTAGAAAGTTAGACACTAGATTTAGTGTAAAGAGTGTGTGCTTGTTATGGTATGTATGTATAGTACAAAGGATTAAGGGTGTATTTGTAATTTCTATAAGATGTAGGTCCTTGAATGTAAATAGGGTGAAGTGGAAATGGCAATAGCAGCTAGGGGTGTGTTTGTAAATTTTCATGCACTATAGGTTTTTAAGTGCGAAGTTTGTGCTTTGGATATGATCATATAAGCCCTTAAGTAAGGATAAGGGCCTATGTGTAAAAAAAATACAAGGTATAGGGTCTTTTGTGTAAAAAGTTGAGGAGTAAAAGTAACTTTCATGCTTACTTGAGGACTTCTTTGTAAAATTGTTTGTCATCATGACATTTCATGAATATTTGCAATCATAGCAAAATTTTGGTTAAAATCTCATTTGGTAAGGATAGGGGTGATTTAAATTTTGCCGTGCTTAAAATTCAATTTGTACGGTTGCAAACTTTGAGTTTTTGAATTCAAACCGTAAAGCAATGTTGTAGAGTTTGAAGAGTTACACATTTTCTATTTTGGTCATTTTTCCATTAGAACCCTGTAACAGTGGGAAATTTAACTTTACTTTCAGGCCCTTGAAGTTTTTGGAATTAGCAAACGGGTCCTTGGCGCTCTCCCACCCTTCTTCTTCCTCTGGCAGGTCCTCTGCTCCTCTGTTTTCCTGTTCCCCGCCGCCGTACCTCGGATTCCGGTCACTGCAGTGCCACCCCCCTTGCCCTCC
Source organism: Panicum hallii (assembly GCF_002211085.1). NCBI lineage: Eukaryota > Viridiplantae > Streptophyta > Magnoliopsida > Poales > Poaceae > Panicum > Panicum hallii. Next base: position 66,616 of record NW_020356214.1, on the reverse strand, counting down.
CACCCTCATGCGCCGCCCCTAGCCCTGCCCGCCGCCTTAGCCCGCCTCCGTGGCCCATTCCTGCTCTGCCACGCGCGCGCCACCGGCCGCCTGAGCGCCGCCAGTGCTGCCCCCTCCACGCCGCCGTGGTCCTCGGCCTTGCGCCCCTCCCTTATCTTCTCCTCCCTATAAGTAGCTGCCCCGAGACCTCCTGAAGCTAATCCCCCACCCACTTGCGCCGTTCCCTCGCCGGAGTGCTGCTCCCAGTGCCGCCCCGCCGCCGCCCTACTGCCTCCCGCCGACGACCCCCTTTCCAACCGCTCCAAGCCCGGCCAAGGCCTCAAAAGGGTGCGCCCGGATGCCCTCTTCCTCCCCACCCCCTTCTCCTTGCTAATTGATCATCCCATCGCCGGAATTGAAGTTGGAACCGAGCTCCTCCGGCCATCCATGGTAGAGGGGCCTATTTGTGAAGTTCCAATTCTTTCCGAGGGCCTGTATGAAAGTTTTCAATCCTTTCTTCCTTTTCAATGTGCTGAAGTTTGAAAATTCCTAGGAAATCATAGAAAATTCAGAAAAATGTAAAACTAGTTGGACTTGAATCCTTATTTCAAATTCTATCACTTTTGTTTATGACCATGTTATGAAAGTAGATGGTTTGTGCTGTGTTTAAAATAGAAGTAAATGAATGCTTGTTATTTCATGTGAGTGGTATTGCTGATTTGTAAATTCAATAGAACATTGTAGGAAATTCCAAAAATTTCAAAACCAGTTTTGTTGGAAACTAAATTTTGAACTGTACAACTTCTATTAAGTAAGTTTGATATGAAACAAAATACTTTTGAATCTATGTTAAATCTAAGATATGGGAGTGTAATATCCTATCCATAGTTCCAATTTTGTTCCTACATGTTAACTTTGTGATCATGATTGTTGATATGCAATCTCCATAGATTAAGTATGAAGTGATGTGGAATTTTCAAACCTAATCTTGTTTTATAATTTAATTCTTATAAGTTGATCAATTCCATTTGTTTTATATAAAAAATTAGCTAAGTCTTTCCAGTAAAGCTTATCTAATTAGATCTTTTGGTCAGGATCTTTTAAGTATATAATGGATCGGTGTTTAAATTTTCAAAACCTTATAACCCTAATTGTCCAAGCTTCACATCCAAAGTTGAATTTAATTTAAATTGAGTATTTTAATTCTTGTTTTCAATTAAATCAATGCTATAGTCATATTAGTCATGAGTTGAATGTTTATGATTCAAGGCTTAGATTCTTTTTTTTATACCATGAGTTCTTGAGTGTTAGCGTTTGGATTGCAACTTTACCGTGAAGTAAATGAAAGTGTGTGCATCCATTGAACTCCATCCTGCATATCATGTAGACTCGATCTCTCTCGCTGACGGAAGTTACCAGCTAATCCCGGAACCAGAAGGAGATTGTTTTGAAGACCCTAAGAACTTCGTCAAGGAATTCTCGGAAGGCCCGAACCAAAGTTCGGATGTTATTAACTTGACTAACCCCAGCCCCACCAGTAAAGGCAAGCCCCGGACATAACCTACTATTTTATTACACTACAATCTATATCTATTTACATATTCTATGCATTAAGTTCTTAGGAATTGCTTGAAACCCTAGTTGCATTTCCCTAGGAACCAATGTGATGAATACTAGCACTTGAGTCCGACTAGCTGCTATGCTAATAGGACCGGTAGAAGTCGAGTGATTTCCTATCACTCGTGCGATATAGGAGTTGTAATGTTTATATTCCTGTTATCATTATAAGGATGACGGACGGGAGTTTTGTGAGGTATCATGGTCGAGATGATACCCCGTCTGTGTTGAAGAATCTGATAAGATCGTAGTGTGTGGTAGTGCGGGTTAAGCGTTTGAAAGTACTAGCCACATGCCGTGAGTTATGGGTAAGCGGTAAGCCTAGTAGCCAATCGGCCCGAGGAGTGGACATACCTCCCACCACATGTATTTGGTTCTTCTGGTTACTTAGTTCGACCGGGGAATACGTGTTGCAAGGGCAACCAGGAGTACGGGTTTTGTAGTAGCGCTACAAACGTACGTCCTGCACTTTGGGAGTGCGTATGGTCCTGCAGTCGCTTGTGGTGGCTCTGATCCACGAGTCGGAATGAAAGGCAAACGGTTGCTTCGGAATGACCCTTTGGTGTTCCAAGCGTGTGAGTTAGGTTTACCTTGCAAGGTTGAAAATTTGATTCAGAATCGTCCGCTTCTCACGAAGATTGAGACTGCTTGATCCCTTTACCACATAGAGTAACAAGAGCAATGTTATGATTATCAAAGATGATGTTTGGCTAAAGATCTTACCATGCTTGAATAGTTATAGGTGCTTACCTAGAATGGATAATCAACTAGAACCTGAAAGCTAAAAGTTGAAATTAAGGATCTACTCTTTGTTGCTTTTCAGCTGAAACTAAACCCAGAACCATTATAAGCTTTCATAAGTCTAGTTATGGGCTAAGTATACCCAATCCCGGGTAAGCCTTGCTCAGTATTAGTATACTCAGCCTTGCTAGTTATATGTTTTTCAGGTAATGCCTTTGAAGAATCTACTCTTCCCTTGTCATGGCCCTGTGCTCTTCCAGAAGATTGGTCCAAGGAATGGAATCCGTCCCCGACCAATACTGATGATCTCGAGTGATGTCGTGCCCGGGCTTAGCATGACATCCGTCTTGAGGACGTGTCGTAATCATCGCGTATGTTTTCCGCTATCAAAAACCATAGTTTTACAGTTTGTAATCGTTTCTCTAAATGTGAAACTTCGTACATCTTTTGGAAACTCTTGTAATGTAAATCCCTGTGATGTAAAAATATGATGGTGATTGTATCTCTGGACTCACCTTCGTGTGAGGTAACCCTTATTTGATCCTGTGTAGCGGTGGTTTATCGGGACGTTACCCGACAGGCCAAGGGATTATACCGTTTGAAGCACGTTGGAGCCCTCGGAAGTGGACTCGCGTACTTGAGCCGGTATAATTCAGGTTGGTTCTGCCACATTTACAAGACCTAAGGCATGGCTAACATATGTTGTGGAGGCCTCGGCGACGAAGCTAAGGACTTTCTACGGAGCTCCGTGAAGTCGCTCCAGCAGGGATCGCCCGTCTGCTGTGCCGTCTTCTAGCAGATCCACCACTTAAACCAGCTGTCGGGAGGCCACCCTTAGTGATCCACTAATGATACTCCACACCTACACCAGTATCTACTTCGACAACACCTCTTGGTCCTATTACTCGTGCTCGTGCTCGTCGGCTTACCCATCAAGTAAGTTCACTCTTAAGCTCAAGTTCATCATATTTAGAGAATGGAGGCACGTGCACTCTTGTTTTACTCAGGAACAATGGATTGGATCAAAAGGGAAGAGGCATCGTGCAGGCTGGATTCGGACTGCAGGACAGACACAACTTGTGATGGCCGCCATGACTTCATCCGGACTCCGATTTGGTTGGTCAAGTATTTCCTGGAAAGCTTATCAAATCTACTTTCCAACGGATTCAGAATCACCTCCATATCTGTTCGGAGTCAACCGCAATTCTAGATTTACTATAGAGTCCTTTTCAGCCACGGTGCTGCGTCACCCTAATTTGGCCCAACGGGCCGTGTATCAAGTTGAGTCCAAGTCAGATGCGTCTTAGGGTTGAAACAGGACCCCAGCACCCTTGTGGTCATTCTCCCACTTCTTTATAACCTTTTAGCCGCCATCAAGAACACTCGGATTTTGTTAGATGCAAGTTTAGCTTTTGCTACTTCTTTGTAGACGCGTGTGCTGATCCAGCCGCCCGTCCACTTATTTTCAAAACCTCACCATAATTAAGATTTGGTTTGAAACCTTCAATTACATCTTGAAATTTCAGTACTTGTTCTACTTGTTCTTGCTGGTTCTTCGATTGCTTGCAGGACGAGTGCCCTAGTGGCCGGGTGTCGCGCTCCACAAGATCGCGGCAACCAAAGGAGGTGGTGTATCGGTTGTTAAGGCGCAGCATCCTTGGAAGGCTATAGTTGGGCTGTGAATGTTGTCTCCTCCATCAATCGAGTTATTCCATGTCTCTCATCAAAAGATCAAGAATAAACCCTAACGGGTACACATCAGTTGTTAATCAGAGCAACGTTGTTCAGTGAGAGACTTCCAATCCTTTGCTATTTTTATTTTCCTACACTCCATAGAAAGCCAAAAATAGTAGAATTCCCCCCCCCCACCGCAATCCTATAGACCCTTTTGAGCCTTTACTAGTACTGCTTAGTTAGGGCTTGTTGAGTTTTCGGTTGCATCGGTTATGTCGAGTTGCTGGTCTTAGTTGTAGTCCTTTAGAGTTTTGAGTTCTCATCATGTTTAGTCACGTACGCTGCCTTTTTCATCACTGTTTTGGCCGAATCAGAATACACTTTGGCTGTCAAGTTCGACTTGGAATCGGTTAAGCGCGTGTTGGCCGAGACCGACTTGAATTCGGGTAGCCTATTCATCTTGCGGTTGCCGAATCTGAGTGTCTCTTTGTTATCAAGTCTGAGTTGGACTCGGTGCCTCTTTGTTATCAAGTCTGAGTTGAATTTCGTGCTGGTTGAATCTGAGTCCGAACTGTGCACTAGAGGCAATAACACTTCCCCCATATATTTAAGTGTTCTTTTAATTACCTGTATACCCCTACTCTTTCTGGAAAACGCGTGTGTGGTGACTTGCTCACGTGTATTCCTTTGTTCATAGAATCTGTTTTTGAGGTTCCCCTGAAAAAAAGAAAAAAAGAAAAAAAAGGACCAGTGTTAAAAAAAAGAAAAACAAAAAGAAGCAAGGGGCTACTTTATTGCGTTTGATTTTTCCCTTCTGTTCGGAGTGGTGCTTTGTGACTTCCTTTGTGTCCAGGCTCGCGTCTCTAGCACGGTCTAGACTAGGACCAGCACAGTACCACCATTGAACGATTATTCAGCTTGCTTTTGTGACTAACGTGGTGCTAGTACTTCCTTGTTCCAGCCCACCTACAGCTCCACATATCCGACTACAGCTCCACAGGTCTTGTTGCTGCAGCGCTGATACACTTCATTCCACGGTTGCGGACTTATTGGTTGTCGTCCCCTCCTAGCAGCAAGGTAAGAATTGGTAAGAGCTTGTGCAACAGGTTGAGAGTGAGCGCCTTGCAGTAGCTACACCCTATATAGGGATTTTACTACTTCACTTGCTTTTCTTGTTGTTCTTGTTTTTCTCACCATGGCAGGCTCCGAGGAGGAGGATCATAGCTTGCATCAGTCTCCACGTACCGGGGGCATCATACAATATTTTGAAAGGCACGTGCAGCGGCACACAGAGGGACTTGATAATGATATGCAGGTGATGAATGACAAGATTGGACAATTGGAGGCTACGTAGATTGCCACCAACACCAAGCTTACAGGCCTGAAGACAGCAGTCGGCAATATTGACAAGAGTCTCGCTGCTCTTTTGCGGCATTTTGATGAGCTCCATGCGAAGACCAACGAACAGTGTGATGATTGGGAGGATGAATATATTGCTGATACTAAACAGGATGAACAAGACGCTCGCCATCGCCGCCGGCTACGCATTAATCGTAGAGGTATGGGTGGTTTTCGCCACCGTGAGGTACGCAACAATGATGATTGTTTCAGCAAGATTAAATTTAAGATACCTCCTTTTGATGGTACATATGACCCTGATGCATACATTACTTGGGAAATTGCTGTTGATCAAAAGTTTGCATGCCATGATTTTCTTGAAAATGCACGTGTTAGGGCTGCTACTAGTGAGTTCACTGATTTTGCTTCTTTTTGGTGGATAGAACATGGCAAGAAAAATGCTGATGACATGCCACAAACTTGGGATGCTTTGAAATGGGTCATGCGGGCTAGATTCGTTCCTTCTTACTATGCACGTGATCTATTATATAAGTTACAACAATTGAGGCAGGGCACTAGAAGTGTAGAAGAATATTATCAGGAATTGCAAATGGGTATGCTACGTTGTAATTTAGTGGAGGGTGAGGAACCTACTATGGCTAGATTGGGCGGGTTAAATCGAGAAATTTAGGACATTCTTGCGTATAAAGATTATACTAACGTAACCCGTTTGTTCCATCTTGCTTGTAAAGCTGAAAGGGAGGTACAGGGACGACGTGCTAGTACTAGGCCTAATATTTCTGCAGGTAAATCTACATCATGGTAGCCACGCACGAATACTTCTATGGGCGGACGTGCACCTGTACCAACTCCTTCACCGAGTCGTGCTGCAGTACCTTCTCCATCTAGCGACAAGCCACGTGCTCCTCCCACCACTTCGGCAACCAAGACTGTCCAGAAGCCAACCGCTAGTGCTTCCTCGGTTGCATCCACGGGTAGAACAAGAGATGTCCAGTGTCATTGGTGCAAGGGTTTTGGGCACGTGCAGCGTGACTGTCCTACCAAGCGCATTTTGGTGGTCAAAGATGATGGTGCGTATTCCTCTGCTCGTGATTTTCATGACGATACACTTGCTTTGTTTGCTGCTGACCATGCAGGTAATGAGGGACCACCAGACGAACACATTGACGCAGGTGTAGCCGAACACTACGAGAGTCTCATTGAGCAGCGTGTGCTTAGTGCACAAATGGAGAAGGCGGAGCAAAATCAGCGACACAAGTTGTTCCAAACTAAGTGTGTCATTAAAGAGCGTTCTTACTGTATGATTATTGATGGAGGTAGCTGCAACAATTTAGCTAGCAGCGAACTGGTGGAGAAGCTTGCACTCAGCACCAAACCACACCCACGCCTGTATCACATTCAATGGCTAAACAACAGTGGTAAGGCTAAGGTAACGAGGCTAGTGCGCATTAATTTTGCAATCGGATCATATAATGATGTTGTTGAGTGCGATGTTGTGCCTATGCAAGCTTGCCATATTCTGCTCGGTAGGCCTTGGCAATTTGATACGGATTGTGTGCATCATGGTAGATCAAATCAGTTTTCGCTCTTGCACCATGATAAGAAAATTGTGTTGCTTCCTATGTCTCCTGAAGCTATTGTGCGTGATGATACTGCTAGAGCTGCCAAAGCTAAAAGTGAGACCAATAAAATTGTCAAGTCGGTTGCTAATAAGCAAGATGAGATACGCTTGAAAGGGACTTGCTTGCTACTAAATCTGGTATTAATGACTTGATTGCTACCACTTCTGTTGCCTATGCTTTGGTGTGCAAAGATGCTTTGATTTCCATTCATGATATGCAGCACTCTTTGCCCCCTACTATGGCTAACATTTTGCAGGAGTATTCTGATGTGTTTCCAAGTGAAATACCAGCGGAACTACCACCAATACAAGGGATTGAGCACCAAATTGATCTGATTCCAGGTGCATCGCTGCCCAACCGTGCACCGTACAGGACCAATCTGGAAGAAACGAAAGAGATTCAGCGACAAGTGCAAGAATTACTCGACAAAGGTTATGTACGTGAGTCCCTTAGTCCTTGTGCTGTTCCGGTTATTTTAGTCCCCAAGAAAGATGGAACGTGGTGTATGTGTGTCGATTGTAGAGCTATTAACAATATCACAATTCGATATCGACATCCTATTCCAAGTTTGGATGATATGCTTGATGAATTGAGTGGTGCTGTTGTGTTTACCAAAGTTGATTTGCGTAGTGGGTACCACCAAATTCGCATGAAATTGGGAGATGAATGGAAAACTGCTTTCAAAACTAAGTTCAGGTTATATGAGTGGTTAGTCATGCCTTTTGGGTTAACTAATGCACCTAGTAGCTTCATGCGATTAATGAACGAGGTTCTGCGTGCTTTCATTGGCAAATTTGTTGTGGTCTACTTTGATGATATATTGATTTACAGCAAATCCATGGAGGCACATCTTGATCATTTACGTGCTGTTTTTACTGGTTTACGTGATGCACGTTTATTTGGTAACCTTGAGAAGTACGTCTTTTGCACAGATCGAGTATCTTTTCTTGGAATATTGTTACTCCACAGGGAATTGAAGTTGATCAAGCCAAGGTGGAAGCTATTCAGGGATGGCCTGTACCAAAGACCATCACACAGGTGCGGAATTTTCTAGGACTTGCTGGGTTCTATCGTCGCTTCGTGAAGGATTTCAGCACCATTGCAGCACCGTTGAATGCGCTTACGAAGAAGGGGGTGCCCTTTTCTTGGGGCACCACACAAGAGAGTGCGTTCACCATGTTGAAAGATAAGTTGACACATGCACCTCTCCTCCAACTTCCTGATTTTAATAAGACCTTTGAGCTTGAATGTGATGCTAGTGGAATTGGTTTGGGTGGTGTTTTGTTACAAGATGCTAAATCTGTTGCATATTTTAGTGAGAAATTGAGCGGACCTGTTCTGAATTATTCTACTTATGACAAGGAATTGTATGCTCTTGTGCGCACGTTAGAAACATGGCAGCATTATTTGTGGCCCAAACAGTTTGTTATCCATTCTGATCATGAATCTTTGAAACATATTCGTAGTCAAGGAAAACTGAACCGTAGACATGCTAAGTGGGTTGAATTTATTGAATCTTTTCCTTATGTCATTAAACACAAGAAAGGGAAAGAGAACGTCATTGCTGATGCTTTGTCTAGGCGATATACTTTGTTGACACAACTTGATTGCAAGATTTTTGGCTTGGACACAATTAAAACACAATATGTGAATGATGCTGATTTTAAGGATATTTTGCTGCATTGTAAGGATGGTAAAGCATGGAACAAATTCACCGTCAATGATGGGTTTGTGTTTCGAGCTAACAAGCTATGCATTCCAGCTAGCTCCGTTCGTTTGTTGTTGTTGCAGGAAGCGCATGGAGGTGGCTTGATGAGGCATTTTGGAGTAAAGAAGACAGAGGATGTACTTGCTGGTCATTTCTTTTGGCCAAAAATGAGAAGAGATGTGGAGCAATTTGTTGCACGCTGCACTACATGTCAAAAAGCTAAGTCACGTTTAAATCCGCATGGTTTGTATATGCCTTTACCAGTTCCTAGTGCTCCTTGGGAGGATATTTCTATGGATTTCGTGTTGGAATTGCCTAGAACTAGGAAGGGACGTGATAGCGTTTTTGTGGTTGTGGATAGATTTTCCAAGATGGCACACTTTATTCCATGTCATAAAACTGATGATGCAACACATGTTGCTGATTTGTTCTTTCGAGAAATTATTCATTTGCATGATGTGCCAAACACAATTGTTTCTAATCGTGATGCCAAATTTCTTAGCCACTTTTGGAGAACTTTATGGGCATAATTGGGAACTAAGCTTCTATTTTCTACCACTTGTCATCCCCAAACTGATGGTCAAACTGAAGTTGTTAATCGAACCTTGTCTACCATGTTAAGGGCTGTTTTAAAGAAGAATATTAAGTTGTGGAAAGAATGTTTGCCTCATGTTGAGTTTGCTTATAATCGTTCCATGCATTCAACTACAAAGATGTGCCCTTTTGAGATTGTTTATGGCTTGATTCCTCGTGCTCCTATTGATTTAATGCCTTTGCCCACTTCTGAAAAATTATTCTTTGATGCTAAGCAACATGCTGAACTGATGTTAAAACTGCATGAAACAACTAAAGAAAACATAGAGCGCATGAATTCTAAGTATAAGCTTGCTGGTGATAAAGGTAGAAAGCAATTGATTTTTGAACCTGGTGAATTGGTTTGGTTGCACTTGAGAAAGGATAGGTTTCCTGCTTTGAGAAAATCTAAATTGATGCCTCGGGCTGATGGACCGTTTAAAGTGCTAGAACGAATTAATGATAATGCATATAAGCTAGATCTGCCTGTGGATTTTGGGGTTAGTCCCACATTTAACATTGCAGATTTGAAGCCATATTTGGGAGAGGACGATGAGCTTGAGTCGAGGACCACTCAAATGCAAGAAGGGGAGGATGATGAGAACATCGCCACTAACGATACATCCACACCTACACCAGTATCTACTTCGACAACACCTCTTGGTCCTATTACTCGCGCTCGTGCTCGTCAGCTTACCCATCAAGTAAGTTCACTCTTAAGCTCAGGTTCATCATATTTAGAGAATGGAGGCACGTGCACTCTTGTTTTACTCAGGAACAATGGATTGGATCAAAAGGGAAGAGGCATCGTGCAGGCTGGATTCGGACTACAGGACAGATACGACTTGTGATGGCTGCCACAACTTCATCCGGACCCTGTTTTGGTCGGTCAAGTACTTCCTGGAAAGCTTATCAAATCTACTTTCCAATGGATTTGGAATCACCTCCATATCTGTTCGGAGTCAACCGCAATCCTAGATTTACTACAGAGTCCTTTTCAGCCACAGTGCTGCGACACCCTAATTTGGCCCAACGGGCCGTGTATCAAGTTGAGTCCAAGTCGGATGCGTCATAGGGTTGGAACATAACCCCAGCACCCTTGTGGTCATTCTCCCATTTCTTTATAACCTTTTACCCACCATTAAGAACACTCGGGTTTTGTTAGATGCAAGTTTAGCTTTTGCTACTTCCTTGTAGACGCACGTGCTGATCCAGCTGCCCGTCCACTTATTTTCGGAACCCCACCATAATTGAGATTTAGTTTGAGACCTTCAATTACATCTTGAAATTTCAGTACTTGTTTTACTTGTTCTAGCTGGTTCTTCGATTGCTTGTAGGACGAGTGCCCTAGTGGCCGGGTGTCGCGCTCCACAAGATCGCGGCAACCAAAGGAGGTGGTGTATCGGTTGCTATGGCGCAGCATCCTTGGAAGGCTGTAGTCGGGCCGTGAACGTCGTCTCCTCCATCAATCGAGTTATTCCACACCTCTCATCGAAAGATCAGGAACAAACCCTAATGGGTACACATCACTTAGGTCCTCCAGCTCTTTCTGGGGCTGTTCCTTCTCTTCGCCCAGCGTCTTGATCTGCTGAAGGAAATGGACGAACTACTTCTCAGTATCGGCGATCACCTTCTGCAGCTTCTCAACGTCATCTGTATGACAATACAGCATATTCTTTGCATCAGTAAGTAACTCTTCTTTATAAGCTAAGAGTTTCTTAAGCTCTGCGGTGAAGATAGTGTTTCAGAACACAAGACCAATTGCTAGAGAAAGTACTCGAGCGAGGAAAGGACTTGCCTTGATGCGCTTTTTTCTGCTCCTTGAGCTATTCTTGGAGCTCGGAGTTGGACTTCTCAAGATTACGGATGTCATTCTTGAGCAGCCATATTTCTCGTGTCCGCTCCTGCTTCAGCTTGTCGAGCTCTTTGCGAAGATCGATGTTCTTTCGGATTTCTTCCTTGATGCGTCGATCCTTCACTGAAGCTCCCGGAGGCCACTCTCGACTGCCTTCAGCTTCTCAGATTTTTCTTGAGAGCATCTGGCCACATCCTGTATAAGGGGGAAGACTGAGAAGACAAAACAACTCGATAAAGCATAATGGCAGAAGAGCAGTCATGCCTTACCAGGGTAAACCTGTACATCTCCTTGGAGATCTTCTTGAAATACCTCATGTTGTCGACCGAGAGGAGAGGATTATCCAACTGATCGTTGGTGACAATGTTCTCGAGTCCTCTCCCAGGCATCAACAGAGTTCTAGAGTTGCCAGAAGTACCCGCAGCCTCTTCGGTTGATGGCTGCGGGGCACCTGCAAGTCGACAAACATTTAATAAAAAAAGCCTACGATCTAAGCATTAGCCGCAGGGGATCAGACACTTACCTGTGCCTTTCGCAGGAGCGGCATCGGTGGCCTCGACTTGCTCACCACCACCAGCACTGGATTTGATTTGCTGGGGCTCGGGAGGTGGTGGGTCGGGCAGAGTTGCATCCTCATTCCCGGGCGGCAGCATGCCACGACCATTGGATCCTTTTTTCCAAGCCTGAGAGATTTGGATTCAAGGCTCGGGGTGTGACAGTTCATGTGTTTGTAAACTAGACATATATTTTGTTAGTGTGAAATATGTGTTTGTTTGTATAAAGTTTATGTGTGTTTATGTGAAGTTTTTGAAAATTTAAAGTGCAAATAAAAGGGTATTTTTGTAATTACAGAAAAACTTAGGGTTGTTTTTGCAAAATGTACCTAGATAAAGGTAATTTCAAAATGAGTAGAGGATGGTTTTGTAAATATGCTTTTCTTATTTATCCCTTGTAAAAATATATATATATATATTTATCCAAAAGTTGCATTAGCAATGCAAGTGTTGAATTGTGTAAAAATTTTGGGTAAAATGGTAAAAATTAAGGGTGTTTACGTAATTTTATAAAAGTACAAGTCCTTTTATGCAAGTTTCTGATTTACAAAAGTAACTTTCAAAATTACTCAGGACTAAAGTGTAAAAGTGCAAGTCATCATGATATGTTTATCCACTCATAATGATGATTCTATCACGTCATCATGACATGTCATAAATGCTTGCATTTAGGTCCTGAATTTTATAAAATTACGCTCTTTAGGACAAAAGTAATTCAAATCCAACTTTTGTTCCAAATTTTATGTGTAAACATACAAGTTTTGAGTTTTTGAACTTGAGCCCTAAAGCAATGTTGTAGAGATTGAAAAACTCTCCAACTTTTGTTTTGGGCATTTCTTCATTTGGGTTTTAAATCAATGGGAAATTTTGTTTTACAGAAAGGCCCGTATAGTTTTCTGTAATTATGTATAAGTCCTTGGAGAATTCCATCCCTTCTTCTCCTCTGTTCTTCTGCTCCCTTATCCTGCCGATGCCATCTCCTTTTTCTGGTCACCACATCGGCCCTTCCTCTCTCCATCTCTCTTTCTCCCTTCTTTTTCCCCTTCCTCTCTCTCTTCTTTCCGCTGGTACAGAACATCTGGGCCGGCATGGGATCCAGGCAACACGTGGGTGCGCAGGCTGGCGACACCAGCGGCCCAGGCGGCGGGCGCTTGGGGCCGGGCGAGCGGCGGCCGCAGCGGTGCGGGCTAGCGCGGCTGGGGCGGCCACGGCTTGGCGCGGTGGTGGAGCGGCGGCGCGCGCGAGCGGGAGCCCGAGGCGGCGGCGCGCGACGGCGTGCGTGGGAAAGGCGGCTCGGCGGGGGCTGGCGCGGGAGCGCGTGGTGGCTGGCGGCCGGCGTGCGAGGCGCGCAGCGCAGGGGCCCGAGCGGGGCGCGAGCGGCGGCGGCCCCAAGCGGGCACAGGCGCGGGCAGCGGCTCGGCGGCGGCAGGAGCGGGCGTGCAGGTGTGCTTGAGCCGACGACCCAAGCGAGCAGCTGGCGGCGCGCTCGGGTCGGCGTGCTGGGCTGAAGCGGGCCGGTGGCGCGGAAGCTGTGGAGGCCGGCGCTGGGGCAGCGCGTGACGCAGGCGCCAGTGGGCCCAGGGGCGGTGCGGAGGCGGCTCCAGGCGCGTGCGGCGCGAGCTGGCGGGCCCAGGCGGCGTGCGCGCGGGCGTCGCGGGAGACGGGCGGCAGCGGCGCGTGGCTCGGCGCGCGGGAGCGGGGCACGCGGGAGTAGACGGCCCGGAACCGGAGCAGAGGTTGGCGATAGTAGGCACTGGAGCGGCGGGCTCGTGAGCAGATGTGGGCGGGCGTTGGGGAGCTGCGCAGGCGGCGGAGCGCTGGCGCACAGCAGTGAGCGGAGCGAGGACGGCTCAGAGCGTGACGCTGGTGCGGAGCGCGCGCGGAGGGCGCTGGAGGCGCGGTTGGCGCGCGCGCGAGTGGCTCGGCCGGAGTGGAGCAGCAGTATGCAGGTACTGGCGCGACGTGGCGGCGCATACGGGAACGGCACGGCAAGACCGGGGCCCACGAGTCCGGCAATGGCGTGGAGGAGGAGAAGCCGTGCAGAGTGATGACGTGAGCGCCACGTAGGCGGTGCGTGTAGGAGCCATGCGCCAGGAGAGGTGGCCGAGCAGGACGACGATGTGCAAGCGTGCGTGTGCGGATGCGGGGTTGGCGGCCGCGGCACACGGGCGGTGCAAGCAAGACGCGACACGGACCAAGGAACGCGCGCGGCTCAGGCGTGCGCGGATGAAACTGAAGTGCAGCAGCTCAGAGCAGACCCGCACGGAGGGCAGTGAGGCCGCGCACGACGATAGTTTAGCGAGGGCGGCCGCGGATGGACCTGCGACACGACAAGGTCCGAACGGAGAGCAGGTCCGGCATCAAGCGGAGTAGCGAAGAGCGGACGTGCGTGCCGCAGAAGCGCGCACAAGAGAGTAGAAGAGCAGCAGAGGCAATTGTAGCGACAAGCAAATGATGTCGCAGTAGGTGGAAGGGACGGCGGAGTTACACGACCCAAAGATCCGAGCGGAATTGAACTGGCGCGTTCGCGAGTGCGAACGGGAGTGTTTGCCAGTGGCCAGCACAACTCGATTCAGCAAGCGCGTGCGAGACAACAGGCCATCTTCCACCCACGGCAACTCTTCCCGGCAAACTTCTTCGTCATCCACGGGATCTCGTCATCGTCGAGCTTTTCTCTTCACCGATCCTGTTCGCCACGGGAATTCACTTTCCGTCTGCTGTTCTCTACAACCAAGGTTTACCCTAATCCACCAAATCTTCTTAATGCCGGCGACTCCTTTTGCCGGAATATCGCCATTAACTTCCTGTTATCTGTTTTCCTGGACCAGGGACTTGATTGTTTGGTTTTAGAGAGTTCTAGGGTGTTATTTGTAAAATTTCCAGAACTTTCTTTATTTCAAATCAGTGAACTTCTACAGTTCATAATTTTTCATAAGAAGTTCATAAAAACACAAAATCAGTTCTGTTTGAACCCTTAGGTCAAAATCTATAAGTTTCATGTTGTGATCTTGAGTGAAAGTCTTTGATGTGTGGTCTAGGTCAAGTATTAGGGAATGAATGTTTTATTGTACTTTATATTGTGTGTTTGTGTTATCACTGAAAAGTAAACCATAGAATATAGGTCTTAAATAAAAATGTGTGTATGTTTAGTTAACCCTTTCATAAAAGTGCTCATATCCTTGCCGTCAAGACGTGATCCATGTCTTGATTGTCGTTTCCTTAAGATTCTTTTCATAAAAGGATCTTTGTTAGTTCATGTACAACTGCTGCTTAGCCGCTACATCTCGACAGCTGTGCTTCAGTATCAAACTATCAGCTCAGCCACTAAGCATCAGTTTTCTTGAGTCTATGATGTTCCTGTGTAACAGCTGCCCGTCGATGCTTCTACCCTCGGCTGGCCAGTTGATCCGGTGGTTATCCTTCTTATATCAGCTACTGCCGATACAGTTCTTCTGGTCTGTCCTACATCAACTGCACAGAGTCGCTGTATCAGAGAGACACACACAATCTTAGGGTTCTTGCCATCGGCCAACCTAAGCCGATTCTAGTTGCTCTCCATATCGGTCACATAGAGCCGATCGATCCTTAGTTTCTCCATCCTTATCCACACACTTCTATCAGTCAATTTATCGACTGAGAGGTCAGCTTCATACTTATCAGTCACATACTCTTAACCACATTCCATTCGGCTATACGTCACTCAATTGCTGTGCTGACGTAATCGAGTCGATACAACCACACTTAGTTACCTAGAATAACGCTTAAGCACATCTTAGATAAGACCATTGCTTTAGGAATCATCCTTCTGCCAAGGTAATTGAAGTCTTCATCGATCATCTAGGAACTCGATGCACCTTTCCATTGGCTAAACCTTTGTTGTTTCCAATCGGCTCTGTTGTAACCCTCAACGAAAAGCCGATTCTAATTAGTTGTCCACCTAGAGCTCTGTTTAAGTTTAGCTTCAAATCTTTCTGGTTAATATGTAAATAGTATGTTATATGAGTGCTGGATTGCAATTGAATTGTGAAGTAAGGTAGTTTTATGTGCATACTTTGAATGAAATATTGCATTGCATGTAGATACGATTACTTCGGCAACGGTACCTACGAGATCTCCCCGGAGTCTATGGAGGATGTTCCTGAAGACCAAATGAACGTCACCAAAGGATTATCTGAAGCCCCGAACCAAAGTTCGGAAGATATTGACTTTACTGACATCAGACCCACCAGTAAAGGCAAGCCCCGGACATATCCCATTACTTTATTTACACTGCAATCTATGTCTATCTATATTATATCTTGCATTAAGTCTAGGAATTGAAGTGAAACCCTAGATGCATGAATCCTAGAAATCCAATGTAATGCTCCCGAGTCCCTATCGGATAGTTGCTCCGCTAATAGGACCGGTAGAAGTCGAGTGATTTCCTGTCACTCGCGCGATATAGGAATTGTAATGTTTACATTCCTGTTATCACTATAAGGATAACGGACGGGAGTTTTATAAAGTATCATGGTTGATATGATACCCCGTCTGTGTTGTTGAACTTGATAAGGTCGTAGCGTGTGGTGATCGAGGTTAAGCGTTTGAAAGTACTAACCACATGCCGCGAAATATGGTAAGCGGTAAGCCTAGTAGCCAATCGGCCCGAGGAGTGGACATACCTCCCACCACTCGATCTTTATTTTATGTTCACACGCACCGACGTGTGGGAATACGTGTTGCAATGGCAACCAGGAGTACGGGTTTTGTAGTCGCGCTACAGACGTACGTCCTGCACTTTGGAAGTGCGTATGGTCCTGCAGTCGCTTGTGGTGGCTCTGATCCACGAGTCGGAATAAAAGGTAAACGGTTGCTTCGGAACGACCCTTTGGTGTTCCAAGCGTGTGAGTTAGGTTCACCTTGCAAGGTTAAATTCGATTCAGAATCGTCCGCTTCTCACGATGATTGAGACTGCTTAATCCCTTTGTCACATTGAGTAACAAGAGCAATGTTAAGATTATCGAAGATGATGTTTGACTAAAGATTATACCATGCTTGCTTAGTTATAAGTGCTTATCTAGAATGGATAATCACATAGAACTTGAAAGCTAAAAGTTGAAATTAAGGACCTACTCTTTGTTGCTTTTCAGCTGAAAATAAACCCAGAACCCTTGAAATGCCTTCATGAGTCTAGTTACGGGCTAAAGTATACCCAAACCTGGGTAAGCCTTGCTGAGTATTAGTATACTCAGCCTTGCTAGTTTTATGTTTTTCAGGTAAAGCCTTTGAAGACCCTACTTTTTCCCTGTCATGGCCCTGTGCTCTTCCAGCAGATTGGTCCGAGGAATGGGATCCGTCCCCGGCCAATACTGATGATCTCGAGTGATGTCATGCCCGGGCTTAGCATGGCATCCGTCTTGACGACGTATTGTAAATCATCGCGTATGTTTTCCGCTGCTAAAAGCCAAAACTTCAACAGTTGTACTGTTTTCTCTAAGTTTGAAGTTTCGTATTACTTTTGAAAACTCTTATCATGTAATTCCTTGTGATGTAAAATATGATGGTGATTGTATCTCTGGACTCACCTTCGTGTGAGGTAACCTTATTTGATCCTGGGTATCGGTGGTTTATCGGGACGTTACCCGATAGGCCAAGGGATTATACCGTTTGAAGCACGTTGGAGCCCTCGGAGTGGACTCGCGTACTTGAGCCGGTATAATTCAGGTTGGTTCTGCCACACGGGGGCTGCGGGATACGTGGCATCGACTACTTATTTTTCAAATATATTCTAAGAGTAAGCAAGGAAGATTCAAGACTAATGTGACCCTCAGCCTGATTCATCGATTTAACCTAAGTCTCGGGGGCTACTCCATATGGAGTGCGATTTTCCATCATACCCCATACCAAAGAAGTAATTCGGAGCATGAGCACCTCATAGCTTTGATGCAGCCAAGGGAGTACTCGAAGAACTTCAAGACGGAGCTTCAAAAGAAGCTGAAGACTACTTTGGAAGTACTCGAGGAGCCTGCAGTACTCAGCTAAGAAGAGCTCAGGGGCTTGTTAGACCCGGGACTACGGGACTGTGTACATAACATAGTTCATACAGGAATAGGGGATAAGACATGTCGTATACCTTATCTGTGTTGTACTTTACTCGCATGCGAAGTAGAACTAGTTGATACAGAAGGAAGCTACTCAAGTTGTACTCGAGTAAGATTCCTAAGCTAGCGTCGAACTAGGATCATGTAACCCTATCCTCCCGGATATATAAGGGCGGGCAGGGACCCCCTCAAAACACATCAACACCCAAGGCAATATAAACCACCAAACAGGACGTAGGGTATTACGCACATCGCGGCCTGAACCTGTCTAAACCTCGTGTTGCTTGCACCTTCGAGTTCCTGATCTCGATGACACCCTACCTAAAACTCACCACCTCGGGTATACCCCTCGGTGGGCAGGCGGTAAAACACCAATAGGACTTACTCTTTGTTGCTTTTCAGCAAAAAGAAAACATTAGAGCCATGCATGCTTAGGAGTTGGTTATTTACAAACCAATAGTCGGGTAAGCCTTGCTGAGTATTAGTATACACAGCCTTGTTTGTGGCATTGTTTTCAGGTGCGTCTTTTGAAGAAATGATAGCATGTTTGACTTGGCCATGTACTTTGCCGCCTGGTTGGTCCGTGGAGTGGGATCCGTCCTCGGCCAATGATAACTCTTCTGAGTGATGCCACGTATGGGCTTCATCGTGGTGTCCGAATCGATGATTGATGATCGTGTTTTCTTTCCGCTGCTTTTAAACTCTGAATAAAGTTTTTATGCCTGAACTTTGAAGTACTCATTTTATGAATTCGGCATGTAATACATAATTGTCACACTTGTGAGATAAAAGCTATGGAATGTTGTAATCTCTGGATTTGCCTTCGTGCAAGTTAAGTGTATGATTTGTTTCAATCGAAATATTCAGTGGTCATATTGGGAATTACCCAACAGACTGTCGGATTACTCCGTTTGAAGTGCATGGTAGCCTTTTCATTTTTATGGATGATGGTTAGTGCACTTGAGCCAGATTAATTCGGGCAGTTTTACCATAGGTTTCTGGGCTCAAAGTCATTGGGCCGCTACGTCACGGTGGGGCAGGCAAGGTGGGGTTAGGCTCGGCTACGTGAAAGCCAAGGCCTTTCATCCTAGGTTTGGCTCGTGCTTATACGCTCGCAGCGGTCTGGTGTTCCAGGGCCGCAACACAACACCGGTGAGGTCTCTACGACGCTGGTGGAGGTCAGGCGAAGCTCGGTGAGGTGGTGGCCTGATGAGGCAAAGTGGAGCTCGGGCCAAGGCTTGACCTTTGGTTCCAGGTTGAGGGGTGCACGCGTGCGGGCACTTTGGTTGTCCAAGGCCACAGCATGGATGTGCGGCACGTGCAAAGGTCCGGGATCCCAAGCTGCAATGGCTAACGGAAGTTGTCGATGGTGGCTTTGATGTTGCTCAAGCGGCACGACGACGACGGGCTCCTTCAGAAGATCAAGGAAACGGGGTCCTATGGTGGCTAGAGAGGGTTTATGGACAGCCATAGCACGTCGGTAGCAAGAGGGTGACGGGAAGCGGGCGGCGGCGCTCACCGGTGGGTTGAACGGTGAAAGGGGTGGCGCCGTGGCGAGTCTAGGCCGTGTCGGGTAGGAGCAGAGAAGGTAGCACAGGGTCATCGGTGTTGTCAATTGAGGCGCTGGCTCGGCGAAGGTACTCCTGCGACGGTGGCGGCATCCTTCTCCTCGTGCTCCTCCTCCTCAGCTTCTCCCCATCTCCCTCCTTCCTTCTTCCCCTCCTCTCGCTCTCGGTCATGGCAGTGGCAAAGGGGAAAACCCTAATTGGCTCTAGGGTTCGCACCGGCAACTGAGGCTCTTATAGGCTGGTGCTAGGGTTTGGGGCAGCACGGACGTCAAGGATCATCCGGTAGGGCTCGGTGTGTGCATGCGGGCTACATGGTGGCATCCGAGAGCTCAGTGGCTAGAGCTTGGTGATGGTGCGGTCAAGGGTGAGGGCGCGGGTTCACGTGGCTAGGCCGTGGCGCTCCCTTGTCACTGAGCAGGGGCGGCGGGCGCCAGCGTGGGCACGAGGGCAGGCGGAGGCGGCGGCGTTGCGGGTGAAAGCAGAGAGGGGAGTGGTTGTGAGGTAGAAGGTAAAGCTGACAGGTGGGGTTAGGTAAGGGATTAGCTTTTGAATTTAAATTGATTGGCCCAATCAAAACCAAATTAAATTCGAGTAAACAAGTTCGCATGAAAACCAAATAACTCCAAATTATTTCACACTAACATTTTAATGGTCCTTGTTAAAATTTTGAGTTGAATTACTAAGAATTCAAAATAAATAGAATACATGCTTATATTTGGATCTAGCTAATAGCACATACAAGAAAAGTTTTTGAAAACTCGCATCTTTGCACAATTATAACATTCTGGAAAAACCCAGGATGTTACAACTAGGACCTATGTGGCGCATGTGCTTGGACTTTTTAAGTCTTTCTAGCCAAAGGCCAATGTGGAGCCACTGGCAGATGGCATGGCTGCAGACTGTTCTGTAGAAGAATTCAGAGATTATCCGAAAGAAGTCAGTCCAGTGGCCCATAGGATAGTTGAGAGCTTGGAGCAAGACTAGAAACATTAAAATGTTTTCAACAATCCGCTCTATTGCATGTTTGTAAATATTTATTTACTTGTTGTCTTTTGATCTGTTCAAAGTACCATCATGTAGTATTGATGATCATAGGTCTTAGATGAAATCGATACACTTGGGTCATGCTACTCCAAGTATTACACCTGTGGATGTAGTCGATAACTTGCCATTAGATCATATATTCCTCATGGGAATTCATCAAACTAATCAGATAACGTCCGATTGTGCGATACTTTGACTAGTTTGGAATTATGCTTAATAGCCTCTTAAGTTATTTGGCACTCATTGCTCTTGGAAAGTATTCAGAGCCTAACTGGTAATATGGGCTTGGTAACCCCTTCAGACATCTTTCCATAGCTACTATTTACATGAGACAAGTAGCCGCAGCTGTTACTAGAATATTTTATTACATAAGTATTAGTCGTGTCTTAGTCTCATGGACTATTGAATAGTCTTATTGAGAGAACTCGTGGCACAACCCCCGAGTAAACACTTTTGGACGTGGAAAAACTTATTGTTAGTACTCGTGGCTTAAAGCCTCCAAGTTTTTACAATATAGCTTTGAATAAAAAGATAGTTGTTTTGGACAACAACAACTCTTTATTGATAATATGTCATCATACGACTGACAAGTTGTGTATAAATTAGACTTATGCATAGAACTTCCATAGATGCTCTATGTTCTAGGAGTTTAGGATCTCCTGGCCATCAAAGTACTGTAACCGATACGACCCTATACGACCCTGGCCTTGTAACTTTTGATACGATGAAAGGACCTTCCCATCGCGAGTTGAGCTTGTGTAGCCCTATCACGTCCTGGATGCAATGGAGGACTAAGTCACCAATGCTGAATGACCTCTCCTGGACATTGCAATTGTGGTAGTATTTGACTCCTTGAAGGTAAGGAGCCGACTGGACAAGGGCATTGAATCTTGCTTCTTCAACCGAGTCCAATTCTAATTGCCTTGCTTCATCAGCTTCACCTTCGTCATACATTTCTACTCTTGGAGATTTCCACATGATGTCCACAGGGAGGATTGCTTCAAACCTGATGAGGACATCTCTCCTTTGCATACAATGCAAGGACCAATCACTAGAGCACGTGCGTGACAATTGGATCTCTAGGTACGTTCTAACCTTGTCAATTGTTTTTCAGAACTTACACTGGTTCCATGCATGTTTTATTGATTAGGAACAATGGAGAAGACCAGCAAGGACTTGGAGAAGGTCAAGGAGTCAAGGAGGAGGAGCTAGGACGTCCACACCAAGGAGGAGTCCAGGTCCAACTCGACTTCGACTCCACCTCGGATTTCAGAACCTGACTTCACCAAAATTGATGCCTTGGCCACAAATGGAGTCAGATTTGCACGTTCTATACATGGTTGGAACCAGAATTTTATATAGCTTCCAATGGCACTGGTTCCATCTCAAAATACCTTTTGAGTCGACAAGAATCGTCGAAACAAGTGGGCGTGCAGAATCTGTCAGGGTGCTGTGTCACCGTCTGTTGGCCCATTGGCCCGTGTACCGTGTTGGAACCCATTAGGGTTGCATCCAGGAACTTGCACGCCCCTAACTCCTTTTTATTCAGTAACAGTCACCACATTAGGAGGGTTTTTGCTTAGATTTAATCTGTCACCGAGCAGTGTCACCGTTCATCGGTTTGTGAGACCCCATCTTGTAACCAAGTTTTTTTGATTGCATCTCCTGTTCTTGCTTGTGTTCTTGATTGCGCTTGCAGGGATAAGCCTTTGTGGTGAAGTCATCCGTGTGACACGGGTGATAACCAACGGAGCAGTGGTGTAGTGATTGCGAGGTTCCGATCATTTGGAGCCTTGGTTCATTAACGTTGAGTTGTCCACCAATCAAGTTTACCGTACCTCTCGGAAGATCGGGACTCATCCTTCTATCAGAACCCGTAGACAACAAAGAAAGGGGTATGTCCTGTGGCTTTGGAAGGTTGAGTCTATAGCCCCCAAACGACATGTGGAAGCTCGTTGATCCACTTGCCACGTTTTTTTGTTGTTCTCATTGTAGAGTCTCTTCTTCAAACCATCAAGGATCATGCCATTGGCCCTCTTGACCTTACCATTTGTTCTTGGGTGCGCAATTGACACATATTTAACCTCAATGGCTGCCTTCTTGCAGAATTCCCAAAATTAGTGTGCTGTGAAATTAGTACCTAGATCGGTAATGATAGTGTTGAGGAAGCTGAACCGATGCAGGATATTGCAGAGTAAGTCACTGCTTGCCAGGTGTGAGCTTGGTCATCGGCTTGTATTCAATCAAATTTGTAAAATTGTCGATGGCTACCAACACATGAGTGAAACCTCCTGGCGTTGTTGTCAGTGGCCTAATCATATCAAGGCTCCATCAAGCAAACAACCAAGATGGTGGGATGGTGATAAGATTATGAGCAGGGACATGTGACTGCTTTCCGAGGAACTAACGATTGGGGCACCTGCTGTGACACTCAGGTACTTAGTATTGTCACACCCTAGATTTTAGTATGAAGTTGTGTGCAAAATATGGTGAAAGTGTGTTTAAAAATTTAAAGGATAAGGAAAAAGAGAATTTATATAGTTATAAATTAATAAAGGTCCTTTAGTGTTAAATGGGTGAGAATGGGAAGTGGAATCCAAATACATAAAGGTTGTTTCGGCAAAAGTCAAAAACTTGTGTTTAAATCGCAAATATAGGTGAAGCTACACATAGGATGTAAATGTAGTGTAGTTTTTAAATAGGATTTATATAAAGTTTAGAAACTTTGCTAAGTTTTATATTAATTTCAAATCCTTAGCTATTCTGCAAATGAACCTTAAAGCAAAGTTTTAGATTTTGATAGACCCTACACTTTTGCTTTTGGGCCCATCCTCATTTGAGCTCTGATTTGAAAGTTATTTAGACATTATAGTGGAGTCCTTGTGTTTCTAGGAAATTGCAGTTCAGTCCCCTTCGTCTACCTTCCCTCCTCCTCCTCTATTTCGCTGCCCAATGTGCCGCTGCCGCTCTTGCCGGCCATGTGCAGCGCCCTCGCCGCCTCCGCGCCGCACTGAACCGAGCCACGTGCCCTCCCCCCCTTGCCGCCGCCCTCCCGACCCCGCGCTGGTCGCCCCTGCTTTCCCCACGTTGCGCCGCCGTCGCCCGAGCTGCCACATCCTCCCGCCGGTGTGCCAACTCCTGCTCCCATGCAGCCACATCTTCTTTTAGACCCCGAGCACATCCTGGAGCTCCTAGCACACTCGCTCTTGCGTTTGCACACACACATTTCGCTCATTCTCTCCTGCTCCAACCACCACACTTCACCGGACCTCCTCCGCGACTTCGGCTCACCGTCGACAGCTGCCACCGCTGCTCCCCATTCCTGATCCAAAGCACAAAAAGCACCCCCACGACCCACCGAAGCTCACCGAGCAAACCAATTCCAATTTCTTCCACTAGAATAGCCGGACCACGGCGCCGGCAAGCTCCAGTTCCGCCGCCCGCTCAGCCTCGCCGTCGCCCCGCCGTTGCAGAGCCTTTTCACCCCAGCCAAGGGCACCAGCAGCACCACACCAACCTGTAGAAGCTCTCTAGCTACTTCCCCACCGCCCTCAGGCACCCTGGATGACAGAACACTGCGCCGCCATCGCCGCCGGTGAGAACCCGAACCGCCCCACCGTCGATCACCCCCTTCTGCCCCATCTCCGGCCCAATTAGGTACTGCTATAGCATCCCCACACTCTCGCGATGCTTATGCGCGCCTTGTCCACCCATGTTCGCTGGCCCCTCGCTGGGAACACGAACACGCCATCATGGCCGCCGCCATCCATCGTCGCCGGCCATGCTCCACCACTGCTCCTCGAGCACATCACCCACCATCGTGGTTAGTGAGTCCTGGAGGTCGTATAGGACCGGTTCTTCCCCGGCCAAACCCTCGCCGCCGGTGAGAACACATCGGACAGACACGCCGACCGCCGTCATGGGCTGTCAAGGGCACCCCTGCAAATACTTTTCTGTTCTAGGGTCCCTGTGCAAGAAACCAAGGGCCTCTTTGCAAGTCTCTTGTTTAGTGTTAGCTGTCAGCTTGTAAAATTGATAGGAAATTGTAGGAAACTCCAAAAATTATCAAACTAGTTTTGTTGCAAACTAGAAGTCAAGCTCTACAACTTTGGTTAATAGAGTCTGGTTTGAAACTAAATAATTTCAAAGTTATTTAAAAGTTAAGGAAAAGGGTATCTTGGGCATAACTTTTGCATGTAAACTTATTTTCTTGTGATTTTTGATATGTAGCTTCTTTAGGTCATGGGTAAGCTAGTATAAAAATTTCATGCTTGGCATAGCTTTGTAGTTTAAGTTCCTTTAACCTTTTACAAATCAAATTAGGAAAGGTTTAAATTTATTTAAACATATTCCTAAGGCTCTTTTGTCTAGATCTTTTTACCATAACCTAGTACATTGATAATTAGTTCATAATTAAATTTTCAAGAATTTATAATTCTGATTGCTTGAGATTTGAATTTAAACTTGAAGTTTGAATTCAAATTCAACTATTTTAGTTTCTATTTTCAGAAAATTATGGAAAATTCACAATATGCTTATTTATTAAAAATAAACTTAACCACAAAAATCCATGGTCAGAACCTTTATGGTTTTTAAAATAAAAATTAAACTTGTCCAATTACTTCAAAGTAATTCCATGACTTAAGTGTAAATAGTAGTTTGGGATCAAACTCCCCTTGCTTCATGAGTTTATATTGGTTAATTTGTTGGATTGCAGCTTTATCGTGAAATAAAACCTTTAACTCAAGCACCATCTCACTTAAATCATTGCATATCATATAGAATCAACGACGCTCGACGACGGAGACTACGAGCTAGTCCTGGAACAAGACCAAGGGTTTTCTGAAGACCCGATAAACGTTCCCGAGGCTCTAACTGAAGCTCCGAACCAAAGTTCAGAAATCCTTGACACTTCCGCCCCCAACCCCACTCAAGAAGGCAAGCCCCGGTGCATAACCCAGTATTTCAAATTGCTACATTATGCAATCTTATACTTATATATTATATCCTGTATTAAGTGTAGGAGTTGAAATGGAACCCTAGATGCATGAATCCTAGGAACCTATGTATTGTGCCTGAGTCCATATCGAGTAGATGCTCTGCTAATAGGACTAGTAGAAGTCGGGTGATTTTCTGTCACTCGCGCGATATAGGAGTTGCATGTTTACCTTTCTGCAACCACTATAAGGATGACGGACGGGGTCATGTACAGTATCATGACTCGGAAGGTTACCCCGTCAGTGTTGATAAAAGTTGTTAAGGTCGAAGTGTGTGGTAGTGGTGGCTAAGCGTTTGAAAGTACTAGCCACATGCCGCGAAATATGGTAAAGCGGTAAGCCTAGTACCTGATTGGCCCGGCAAATGGACATGTCTCCACCACTCGATTATTTAGTTTCTGTTGTACACACGCACCGACGTGTGGGAGTACGTTCTGCACAGCAGACAGGAGTACGGTCATGTAGTCGCGCTACAGACGCATGTCCTGCACAATTGGTGTGCGTACGGTCCTGCAGTCGCTTGTGGTGGCCCTGATCCATAACCCGGAATATGAGGGAAACGGTTGCTTCGGAATGATCTTTGGATGTTCCAAGCATGTGAGTTAGGTTTGTCCTTGCAAGGTTTGGAAATTCAATTCAGAATCGTCCGTCTCTCGAGGAAATTGAGACTGCTTATTCAATCTGCCACATAGAGTAAGAACATTAATCTTTATGGAATAATTGGGATGAATGTTAATCTCTACCTTGCTTGCCTAAAATAGGTGCTTACCTAGAATGATTAATGAAACTAGAACCTGATAGCTAAAATATGAAAAATTAGTTCATATTCTTTGTTGCTTTTCCGCTGAAATTAAACCTAGAACCATTTCAAGCCTTCATGAGTTTAGTTATGGGCAAAGTATACTCTAATCTCGGGTAAGCCTTGCTGAGTATTAGAATACTCAGTCTTGCTAGTAAAATTTTCAGGTACGACCTTTGAGAACCCCACGGATAACTCTGCATGGCCAACTTCTGTTCCGTATGGCTGGTCCGTGGAGTGGGATCCGTCCCCGGCTGGCAGTGACCCTCCTGAGTGACACCAGGCCTTGGGCTGAGCATGGTGTCAACCTTCGCGGCATGTGTAGTCGCATGTTTATTTTCTTCCACTGTGAACCTGGACAAGCTGTTTAGCTTGTCACTTTAAACAATGATTGTATAATTTTATTTAAAGTTTGGAAACAGTTTGTAATAATGTTTAAGCTTCTGTAAATTAAAAGTTGGTGAGCTGTGATGTGATTGTATACTCGCCGTCGTGTGAGATAAACCTGCTTCGATCCTGTTGAATCGTGGTTGTATCGGGCAGAGACCTGACAGACTAATGGGTTGTTCCGTTTGAAGTGCGTTGAGTTAGTATCGGCTGTATAGCGATGACTAGCGCACTTGAGCCAGAATAATTCAGGCGGTTCTGCCACACCTGCGGACTTTAGCATCACATACTGCTGTGGGTCAGTAAAAGCCTACCCTGTATACCTCCCCGACTAGTGTCTTTGAGGCTGCGTGATTGCCGCCGGATCCATCATGAATTTCGTGAAAAATGTTATAGCCATCCTCGCCTTTGACACACATCATGAGGATGTCTGAACGTGCACCATGCTTGTAAAGCTTGCCATTAACCATAATAAATCTCTTGCTCCTTCTCATGATGCGAGCAGCTGCTGCGCTCCTTTTAGAGATGCCCACGGGTAGTTTCTGGTCCTTGATGAAGTCGATGTAAGGTTTCCCTCCAATCTTCTCCTAGCATCATGACCTCCCGATCTAGTTTGGGTGGACCTAGATTGGTGGTGCCTTGAGCCAGAGTCTTGATGGATGCCTGCTTAATCTCTTGGACAAATACCCCTGCGAGGACCCAGAGCGCAGGTAGAACCCAGCTTGGATAGTACGTCTACTCCAACATTGTTGTCTCGGATCACATGATGAATCTCTAGCCCTAAGAACTTATTTTCCAGCTTTCGTACTTCCATTATGTATGCGTCCATAGCTTCTTTGTAGCAGTCCCACTCCTTGTTGACTTATTGAACAACTAATAAGGAGTCGCCATAAACAAGTAGTCGCTTGATGCCGAGGGAGATCGCTAGGCGGAGCCCATGTAGAAGCGCCTCATACTCAGCCAAGTTGTTGGACACTTTTCAAAGGATTTGAAGAACAAACTTGATTTGCCCACCCTTTGGAGATATGAAGAGTACTCCAGCACCATCGCCTTTGAGCTTGGGAGAGCCATCAAAATACATTACCCAATGCTCTAGCCTGTCAACTAGAGTCGGAATCTGATTTTCCAGCCAGTCTGCCATGAAATCGACTAGTGACTGCGGCTTGATGGCTGTGCTTGACTTGAAGTCAATGGAGAGAGCCCCCAGCTCCACTACCCACTTGGAGATGCATCCAGTGGCGTCCCGATTATGGAGAATATCCGCAATGGGAAATCAGTGACAACTAAGATATTATATTCATCGAAGTATTGGCAGAGCTTCCTAGATCTAACGAGTATTGCATAGAGAAGTTTCTGGATTGGTGGGTAACAGAGCTTTGATTTAGAGAGTACTTCACTAATGAAATACACCGGCCTCTACACACCAAATGCATGACCCTCCTCGTACCGCTCCACCACAATGGCTGTGCTGATCACATGAGTAGTCGCAGCGATGTAGAGCACCAAGTTCTCACCTGGTAATGGAGGCGTGAGGATAGGGGGTGACTGTAGCTGATGTTTAAGGTTCTGTAGTGCCTGCTCCACGTCCTCTATCCACTTAAACTTGTCTTGCTGCTTTAATAGCTTGTCAGTATTGCATAGCTAAATCGCCCGCTAGTACATTGCGCCTGCATTTTTCAACCTAAACAACATGGTCGTATAAGCATACGTACCATAAGGGGTGATGAAAGTAGTCTTGATCTGGTCTTCTTCCTTGAGGGCTATTTGTTGGTAGCCTGAGTAGCAATCAAGGAAGCAAAGTAGAATGCAACCAGCGGTGGAATCAATGACTTGCTCGATGTGTGGTAGCCCAAAGGGATCCTTTGGGTAGTGCTTGCTGAGATCGGTATAACCAACACACATCCTCCATTGATTATTCTTCTTCTTCTTTACAAGGATAGGATTAGCTAACCACTCTGGGTGGAACACCTCTTTGATGAAACTAGCCGCGAGTAGTTTAGCTATCTCTTTTCTTCCATTTTGTCTGGAGTGAACCTACAAAGTCGCTGCTTCTTAGGGATGGCCTTAGTATTCACTTTGAAACTATGCTCCATCAGCTCCCTAGGCACACATGGGATATCCATTGGTTTCCACGAGAATATGTCTCGATTGGCCCTAAGGAAACTAATGAGCGCGTTTTCCTATTTATCGCCGAGCCCTGTGCCAATCAATGTGTTACACCCGGTTTTAAGGACAAAACCGAATGCATAACTATATGTATGCCAGGATCAAGTTTCATACATATAGTAACTTCATTAGTGAATAATCAGTAACAATATCACGAAAAGAGAACTAAAAGGCTAAAAAGATTTTCAAAGTTATACAGCTTATCCTGGAAACGATGGCTTCCAACTTCACAAGCAATCGACCGGGGGTTGCGTAGGCCTTGAACTCAGCATCATCTCCAACAGACTTCACAACGACTTTCTCTTCTGAGCAACAGATATAGCAAGTGTGAGTACACTTATGGTTGGTACTCAGCAAGTGTTGGGAATTATATGACATGAAGGCCAGAATCAAACAAAGGCTGACTTGCTTACTGCGATAAGTAATTTTAGTTGGCCAAGTTTTATTAGCACGTGATTACTAAGGTATAAGTATACACCAACCCACATTAATAGAAACAGAATAGGTATAACAGAAGCATAACCATGACCGTAAACATGGTCCACGATTAATTCAATTTAAAGTTCATTAATCATGTGAGGGTCCAAGCTGCTCGTAACCGTGAGCATGATGTTGACAGTCCTTAAATACAAAATCCGACTGTCAACTATACTCACAAATAAAGGAAAACCATGCCTCTTACTCACATATTTGTATCACTAACCTAGTTCCCCTGTTGTATTACCTATCTAGACATTTTAGGGATACAAGTCTGAAATAAGAAGAAAACACGAAGAATACGCAGCACACAATGCACAGAAGATCGTCCGCTGCACTACACAGGATTATAGGGCCCACAAATCAGAGCAAATGGGCACGCCAAGGCAAGAATCACTCAGGATCAGCACTAGGGCCCACTTGTCAGTCGTCCAGAGGAAGGCAGAGCCAGGGGAGCTCCACCTGGGGTTGGCCAAACCCCAGGTTCGGCCGAACCCAGACGGGTTCCCAGCTAGATCCATTGCGATGTGGAGTACCCCCTACGTTTCCTCAAGGCTGTGGCTAAGGTTTCCTTACTAAGAGATGGTGGCAACCAGCCCTTGGAGGCTATAAAAGGAGGCCTCCACCCTCTCATTCGACACACACCACAACTTGGAGCCTCTCTCCATCTCTCATTCTTGTCACTTGTACTCCTTAGGGTAGTGGAGCTAGGCTAGTTCTTCTCTTGAATGAATCATAGTCGTCCTCGGGGTTGTTGAGCAATCCTCGGCTTTGGGTAATGGCTTTGTATTCAACTTGTTAGTATTCTTTTCATGATGCAGAGCTTAGTCATGGTTGCTATGCTATCTTGATAGTTTATCATACCATGCCTTGTTCTTCCATAAGTTCTACTTTATATGTGGTTAGGCCAGGTGTTCTAAGTAAGGCTATCGGTTCGTTGTGCCTTTGGGCTTGCCTTAGCGCTTTACTTGTCCATCCGAAGGGTGGGAGACCCGGGGCCACTACGGTAGTGACCTCATACATGAGCGTGGTGCTCGGTATGCGGGATCCTTTGGATATGACCATGCTCCATGGTGTTGTAGGGGTAGACAGTAGGTGGTGAAAGCCCTATCCGTCCGTTACGGCAGCTTTGCTATGGTTAGTGTAGTCCCCCACATTCGGTATGGTGTAGGAGTTCTCAAAGATGTAACACGACTGGATGTACTCTGGTGCGGGACATTCTCCCCAGTATCCTGATCCTTAGCTCTGAGCCCTAACCATGTATCTTATGTAACCCTTGCTTGTATGAGTAAATGCTTTTAGGACATTCTTTGTATGCCTATGCTCCCACTAACCTTTTGTTTATTCGTTATTGTTTATCTTGAGATTGGCTCGAGTGTGTGTGTCACATTACCCTCATTATCATTTATCATAACTTACCCCTGTATGAATTATAGTCTATATCTTATTCATATCATCCTAGTCACGTACCTAGTAAACTCTTTTACTCATGCCATCCCATGGGAAATTATAAATAATGATACCCGAATACTCTCCGGGTAAAATGCTACAGCAGTATATCCGTGCACTTGCGGATCCAATCTGTAATTGTTAAGACACACCACCACGGCGTTTCTTAGTGCCATCGCTGAAGACTAACAATCCTGGTGATGACACTAAGAAATACCAACAAGCATTTCTAGCGCCGTTGCTGGGGAACAAAAACCTGCTAGCAACGTTAAGAAATGCCAACAAGCATTTCTAGCGCCATTGCCGGGGGATGGCATTGATTAAAAGATTTACTAATACATGATCTTGGCAATATGTTTAAGAAATAGCTATTTCTTATACAGTCTAATGTTGCTTTTGTTTTCTCCTAATTGGATAAAAATAGGGTAGTGTATGACTAGTTTCTCTTTGCTGACAAACTTTGTTGAAAATCCAGAGAAGCTCGTGAGAAGGGTCCGACCTCGCATTGTCCCTCCTCAAATCGTTCTCTTGGCAACCGAACCAGTCATTCAAGCACCATCAACCGTTATGATTGAAAAGACTCTTCATGACTTCTCCATCCCCTCAGCCACCAACATGGCCATCGGATCCAACGTCGATGTTGGGGATGTGAATTTTGAGCTGAAATCGAGTCTCATCAACATGGTGCAGGCTAGCCCATTCTACGGCAAGCCAAACGAAGATGCCAACGCACATCTCCAAAACTTTCTTGAACTGTGTTAGACTATAGTGATACGTGGCATCACAGCTAATGCTATCAGACTCTGTCCGTTTCCCTTCGCCCTCCTAGGAAAGCCAAATAGTGCTTTTACAAGGACAAGGAAGCCATCAATTCCATGGCATTCCTCGCAAAGTTCTTCCCGCTAGGCAAAACAAATGCCCTGCGCTAGAAAATTTCAAGTTTCCAGCAGATAGGGATGGAGTCAATCCCTGAAGCTTGGGAGATGCTGCAAGAATAAATCCTCACCTATCCTCATCATGGGATGGATGAATGGCTTATCCTCTAAAGCTTCTACAATGGGCTGCCTCCTACATCAAGAGCCCACATCAATGCTGCTGCTGGAGGAGCGTTCCTTGACCTCACCATTGCCAAAGCAACTGCAATGGTCGAGAAAGTGATCTCCAACCAAGGGTGGAGTGAAGAACGCTTCCAACCCCGAACCAAGGGCATGCACACAATCAAGGAGGCGGACATCCTCTCTGCAAAAAGAGAACTCTGACTTAGGAAGCTGGATGAGAGGGTGGCGATCAAGAAAAAGATGTACAACTCCATCCAAGCCATTGACTTGCACTCCATATGCGAGGTCTACGAAAATTGTGGACACTTGGGGAATGACTGCCCCGAAACCCATGAAGGCACTGCCTTCAACAACAGCAAGAACAACGGGTTCCATCCATAGGGAGGTCAAGGGTGGAGCCAATCAGGCCCACCTTATCAAGGACGTAATAATTACAACTCCAATTTCAATTCGAACTTCAATTCGAATCAAGCCTCCTTAAAAGATCCTGTTCTTGGCCAAACTAAAATTAATTAATCTTTAAACAAAAAGCTTTTGGCCAATGATAAAACCTTGGAAAGCATAAACATAAAAATTGAAACTTTATCTTCTGCTTTGAAAAAACAACTAAATTTCAATAAAATGATTGAATCCCAACTTGCGCAAATTGCTGCTGCTGTTCCTACTGTTGACTTTAGGAAGATTCTGTCACACCCGATTTTGGAAAGGAACCGAATGCATCTCATATGTGCGCCAGGATCAAGTTCCACACATATGATAGACGTTACAAGTGTATACCTAAAACAGTGTCATATGATAGACATTACAAGAGTATACCTCAATTGTTCCTCATGTTCCTCCTCATCCCTAGAGTACAGAAAAATATCATCAATGAACACCACCACGAACTTGTCAAGATACTCCATGAACACTTTATTCATGAAATAAGCTGGAGCATTAGTCAACCCAAATGACATTACTGTATATTCATAAAGCCTATATCTAGTAGTGAAAGCTGTCTTGGCAATATCTTATGGTCGTATCCTCAGCTGGTGATACTCCGACCTCAAATCAATCTTAGAGAATACTCTAGCTCCCTTCAACTGATCAAACAGGTCTTCTATACGAGACAACGGATACTTGTTCTTGATGGTAACTTCATTCAAAACTCTATAATCAACACACATCCTCTATGTACCATACTTCTTTTCAACGAATATCACGAGTGCTCCCTAGGGTGATGAACTAGGATGAATGAACTGCTTATCTAGCAATTCTTTTAGCTGTTTCTTAAGTTCCCCTAATTCACTAACTGACATTCTATATGATCTCTTAGCAATAGGTGCAGTACCAGGTAAAAGATCTATGAGGAATTCAATATCGCGTTCGAGTGGCATACCTGGCAAATCATCGGGGAAGACGTCCGGGTACTCACACACCACTCTGATATCCTCAATAAAATCTGCCTTCAGCTGATTCACTTCACAGTCTACTACGGACGGAAGTGTTGCAACGAACTCAAATTGTTCACCTTCTGGGCTCGTGAGGATCACTGACCTTTTGGCACACTACGTCAACCTTGCTGAGCCACCCCATTCCGAGTATGATGTCTATTCCCATAGAATCCAGTACTACAAAATTTGCACAAAATTCCCTGCCCACAATCATGAAACTGACGCCAAGGCACTAATACATGGCCTTCATATTTCTCCCAGACGAACTAACTAGCATGTGGTATGACATAGAATGCACGGGAATGCCATGTCTTGCGACAAACTGAGTAGAAATGAAGGAATGCGATGCTCTAGAATCAAATAAAACTGATATAGGGGCTGAGTTGGCTAGGAACATACCGAACACAACGTCCTGAGCCTCCTGAGTGGTCTCCGCGGACACATGAGTCACACGCCCCCAGATGTAGTTCTGCTGACCCTTGTTGTTCTGCGGCTTCCGGTTGTTGTTTCTGGACTGTTGCTGCTGTGGAGTCTGCCTCTGTCCACTGTTGTTGAACTGGTCTGGAGTATTCTGGGCGTTCCTCTTGGAACAACCATTGGCATAGTGTCCTGCCTCACCACATCTAAAGCACGTATTATCACCAGTGGGAGCAGGGGTGTTGTTCTTCACAGGTGTTCCAGTAGGGGTGTTCTGGTGATTCTATGGAAAGCTGGGACGCTGCGCTAACTGACCAATACGCTGAGCTTGCTGCTGGTGGTGGTTCTGTTGGTTAGGGCACTGATATTGAGTCTACCTGTAGTTAACACTCTGTCCTCCTGTGCGAAAAGGTGTCCCTTGCGGGGGCACAAAACGAGGGTGTGAGTTGTTGCTGATCTGTCCTGACGACTCAAACTTCCTCTCCTGCTCACCAATCTCCTTGCGAGCAAGCTCCACCATGATGGCAATGTCCACCATCTTCTAAAAGTTTTCAAAAGTGTGCACCATCAACTGATACTTGATAAGACCAATCAGACCATCCCTGAAGTGATCCTGCTTCTCTTCATCATCTGCTATATCTACGGGAGCGTAGCGGGACAGCTGAATGAACTTGTCCCGGTACTCACTCACAAACATTGCTCCCTATTTCAGTGCAAGAAATTCTTGCTTCTTGAGCCTCGTCAGACCCTTGGGTATGTGTTGCTCCCTGGACTTGTTCTTGAACTCCTGCTAGGTGATGGTGTTGGGGGTGTCATGAGCTATGGTGTAAGCATCCCACCAATCTGCGGCGATTCCTTCCAGTCCGCCTGAAGCATAAAGAACCTTCTCCCTGTTAGTACACTGGATGATGTTTAGCATCTTCTCCACCGTCTTGATCCAGTAATCAGCTTGCAGAGGATCAGGTGAGTGAGAAAATGAAGGAGGTTTGTGGCTCATGAATTCCTTGTGCCTGTTTCTAGCTGGCGGTGGTGGCGGTGGTGGAGCTTGGTTCATCTGGGCCTACATGTTGGCGATAGTGTTTGCCATGTTGGTAAGCAGCTGAGTCTAGACGGCGAGAAACTGCTCCATCCCTGCTGGTGGCGCCTAGTGCTGTTGACTCTGCTAAGGATCGGGGTTGGTATAGTTGCTCATTTCCTGATGTGGTACTGCAGGCTGATCAACCCCTGATCCGGACCTAGTGTTCACCATCTGATCGGTTAGAAAAGTGAGACTCATGAAATTAATCATGGAGAAAGGATAGGAGCAAGGATAAGATAAAGATAGTAAATAAAATAGATACCCCAAACTTTACTAAATTATCTATCTTTATTAAAAACTAGATATAATTGTGGTCATCACTCCACATTTTATCGCAATCATTATAAAGATCCAAATCAAATATTTCTCACAAAACCAAGCACACAAGCACATTAGCTAAGATTAAACAAACTATAAAGACCGTTCGAGCTAGCGATTACAAAAAGACTCTTAAAGACACTCCAAACTTAGACTTCTAGGTCTAGCATCTCTAATGGTAGCGGGCGTGGTAGCCGGGCTCTCCGTAGTGAACGCGCTTGCGGGGAGGTGACTCCGGCAGGTAGTCGATGGACTTGTCGCTGTCGTACTCCGGGGGTAAATCCTAATCTCCCCTCAACTGAGCATTCTTCCTCCTGGATCTCCTGGATCATCTTCCTCAGCTTCCTCTTGACCTCCTGGATCTCTGCTCCGGCAGCATCCAAGTCAATGCTGAGAGCGGCAACCAACTCCTGCGTGATGTCCATGAGCAAACTTTCTTCCTAGGGGGTGGGACAGGAACTTGCATACTGGTGGCACCCTTCATGCAGCATGCGGCATGGCAGAGATAGTAGAGAGCTCTTCTGGCGGCTTCACTGGTTCCTGCGCCCAAAGTCTTCCTAGGCATGTCATCAAAGTGGTTTTAGTACTCCATCCGACTACCATACCTCTCATCCGGAATGATGATCACCACTGCCACTAACCACTCCTCCTGCTGAGAATTCTTGTACAAGTAGGCTTCATAACGTGGCATTAGTGGGAAGCCGATTCTCTGCATGGCCCTCCAGAGAAGTGCTGGGAATGGACCTTCAGCAAAGTTCAGGCGATGTATTTGCTTCTCATAATGGGGCTCTAGTGGCGGTTTGTCTGCTGCGTCGGCTGGCTCTTGATCATCATCTTGGTCCTCGTCACCACCATCGGGTGCAGTGGGGTCCTCATCACCATCTTCTGCATTGTCGCCGCCTGCGGCATCTAGATCGGCACCGTCCCTCCTGCGGCGTCCTAATCGATGTTGCCTGCAGCGTCTGGGTAGTCCTCAGGCAGCTCCATGGGCTCCTCCTTAGTGTCAGTGTCCACCCGACCTCCTCCATAGTAGCCGTAGTAGTCATTATCATCGTCATCGACCACCACGAACTTAGGTAAGTCCTCTGGCTGTTTAGGCTCTTCCTGGTCGGGCACCTCCCGAGGATGCTGGATTGGATGAGGTAGTCCATGGGTGCTCTTGCACGTGGTCTACCTGGATCTGGCCATCTATAGCAAAAGCGAGGACAGCGCAAGATAGAGGATATTTAGAAAATGCTATGGATGACCTTAAAGCAAGAAGAAGTTTGGAAAACATCAACACACTTGAGAGGCAAGCATGAAGTCAAGGATGAGATAATAGCGATATAATCAAGCATTGATGAGGACATGTCTCCTTTGCATACAATGCAAGGACCGATCACTGGAGCACATGTGCGACAGTTGGATCTCCAAGTACGTTCTAACCTTGTCAACTATTTTTCAGAACTTACGCTTGGTTCCATGCATGTTTTATTGATTAGGAACAATGGAGAGGACTAGCAAGGACTTGGAGAAGGCCAAGGAGTCAAGGAGGAGCAGCTAGGACGTCCACACCAAGGAGTCCATGTCCAACTTGACTTCGACTCCACCTTGAATTCCAAAACCTGACTTCACCAAAATTGACACGTTGGCCACATACGGAGTCGGATTTGGACATTCTGTATATGGTTAGAACCAGAGTTGATGGTAATCATCAACACAAGTGGGTGTCCAGAATCTGTTAGGGTGCTGTGTCACCGTCTGTTGGGCCGTTGGCCCGTGTACCATGTTGGAACCCATTAGGGTTGCGTCAAGGGGACTTGCATGCCCGTAACTCCTTTTTATTCAGTAGCCATCGCCAGATTAGGGTTTGGGTTTTGCTTAGATTTAATCTGTCATCAAACAGTGTCGCCGTTCATCGGTTTGTGAGACCCCATCTCGTAATCAAGTTTGTTTGATTGCATCTCCTGTTCTTGCTTGTGTTCTTGATTATGCTTGAAGGGATAAGCCTTCATGGCGAGGTCATTCATGTGCCACGGGTGATAACCAACAGAGCAGTGGTGTAGTGATTGCGAGGTTCTGTTCGTTCAGAGCCTTGGTTCATCAACGTCGAGTTCTCCACCAATCAACTTTACCGTACCTCGCGGAAGATCGGGACTCATCCTCCTATCAAGTGGTATCAATTATCAGGTTGCCCGTGAGGTATACTCGTGTGCCTTTAGATTCATTTTGTTTCCATCCTATAGTCCACAAAAAGCTATAAAAATTTTTACTCTTTCTGACCTACAACCCTCGCTCAGCCTTTTGCACAATTTAGTTTCGGAGTCCGTAGTTCTAAGTTCGTGTCCTAGGTTGAGTTTGGTTGCTAGTTTAGATTTGTTTTAGTTCAGTTTTGTTTCTTCCATCCACTGCCATCTACAAAAAAATCAATCTACAAAAAAATTTCCATCCACCGATCCACCGATTCGCATCCGATTCAGTTTCCACCGCCACAAAAACCTAATTCAGAGGGTCCTCCTTAAAATGCGCATAACTTTTTGCTCAGAACTCCGATTGAGGTGAATTTTTTCCCGGAAAGCACTCAAAAAGTTGCACATACAATTCCACTGCTACACCAGGTAGGGCGTTCTCAAAAAATTTTAAAAAATCAGGAAGGCACTCAATTCGAGCTCCAAAGTTCCAGCACCAGTTTTTCCAAACGCTCCTGAATTTGTACCGATCACATCTTTCATCGGTTTGAGCTGATATTTGGTGCTGTTCATTCCTTGTGCCTCTGGTTGAGAAAAAATATCAAAACAACAAAAGAAAAAACACAAAAAATTGATTTCTACTAGTGCTAAAAGGCAAAACAAGGGGATACTTGTTGTTTTTCTGTGTGAGCTGCTAGATAGTTGCTGATACTGCCTTTGTTGTTTATCATCTTTCATCCTTGTTCCTTGCTTGCTGCCACAACTGTTCTAATACATTTTTAGGCCAGCAACTAGGTCAAGTTCTTTGGACACTTATTTAGCATTACTATCTGTTACTAACTTGTATGCCACATACATATACTGCATTTGAGCCTTCCCAAGCTCCAACTTCTCCCGAGCAGAGCAGCTAACCTTTGCAATCACACCCACTCTCTTTGTGTTATCATACCGGTCACCGTTTGCCACCTGTAGTGCTGGTAAGAGACTTGTAAGAGCGGGGTAAGACGCATCTTACTGCTTGTTTTCCACTTTCACTTCATAGAGTGTAGTCGTAGGGTTCACAACCTTGTGCCTTCATTTCTGTTTTGTTCTAACCATGACAGGAAAGGCGCCGATGGACAAGACCTCTCCTTCTACACCTCCGGATGATAATGAGTGTGTGTCCCATATGGAACTAAAAGACATGATGCGGGCGATGACTGACGCTTTCAACAAGTACCAGACCACTACAACAGCCACCTTTCAAAGGATTCATACAAGTGTTGATAGTCTTGCCGCATGACTGGACACGGTGGAGGCTCGTTTTCCCTACCATGCTCCACCCCCCATCGTCGCCGCTGCCGGCGGCCTTGCTCACAACGACAAAAAGGATGAGTTCGACAATGATGAGGTTGATGCACAGTAGCGCCGTCGCCTTCTACGTCATCGTCAAGGTATGGGTGGTAATGGTAGATGCCATCCTCATGCTCCTGAGCAAGATAATGATCCTTATGCTAAGATTAAGTTTTCCATTCCACCATTTTATGGATCTTATGATGCTGAGACTTACTTGGATTGGGAGATGACAGTAAAATAGAAATTTAGCTCCCATCTTGTTCCTGAGCGTCATAGAGTTAGAGAAGCCTCTAGTGAGTTTAAAGATTTTGCTATCATTTGGTGGAATGAACTTGTCAATGCACGTAATGTCCCACAGACAGGGACTGCGTTAAAAAAAAAGATGCGCGCTAGGTTTGTTCCTCCATCATATAGATGTGATCATTTTAAGAAATTACAACACTTTAATCAGGGTGACATGTCTGTCCAAGAGTACTACCAAGAGTTGCAGAAAGGTATGCTTCGTTGTGGGGTAGTTGGGAATCAGGAGGCCCAGATTGTTAGGTTTTATGGGGGCTTGCGGCGTGAGATCCAGGATATAGTTGATTATAAGGAATATCATTCTATACAATGTTTGTTTCAAGTTGCTATGTTGGCAGAAAAAGAACTTTAGGGTCACCAACAGCAGCAACGGAACAACACCTTCATGCCACGGCAGCTTCCGGTGCCAGCCAAAGCGGCGCCCTCCTCGAGTGTACATACGGCCATACCTTCCTCCACTGGTGTTGTACGCAGCACCGCACCTTCAACATCAAAGGGACAAGACAGCAACAAGTCCGAGACGCCTCCTGGTGTTGCAGCAAAGGCTATGATGCCCAACACTTCCACTGGTCGCACCTCCGACATCAAGTGCCACCGCTGCCAGGGATTGGGCCATATGCAGCGAGAGTGCCCTAGCAAATGGGCGATCATTGCTAATGCTGACGGTGGGTATGTTAGTGCTTCTGATATTGAAGATGAAAATATTATTGCAGCTAACATTTCAGGTTCCGATGATGGTGCTGAGGAGGTTCTTGGTGCATCTGCGACCAACAACTACAGGACCTTAATTATGCACCGAGCTTTGAGCACCACGGTTGGAGAGGACGACAAACACCAACTTCATAACCTTTTCAACATGTTTCTTGTTGTCAAGGACTGCCGTGTGCATACAATCATTGATGGAGGCAGATGCAACAATTTTGTGAATATTGAGGTGGTTAAGAAGCTTGGCTTGACCATGCGGGAGCATCCACATCCTTATCACATTTAATGGTTTAACAATAACGGTAAGGTGAAGGTAACAAAAACAGCAAGGTATGTTTCAATTGGGTCTTACCATGACTTTTGCTGATTTTGTTGTGGTGCCTATGGATATTTGCTCTCTTTTGTTGGGACGTCCTTGAGAGTTTGATACTGATGCTATTCACTATGGTAGATCTAATAAGTAAACTCTCATTCATAAGTGCAAGAAAATTGTGTTGCTACCAATGACTCCTACTGAAATTGTGCAATTTGAGAATGTGAAAAAGAATAATTCTAAACAAAATGGTGTTTTCAATTCTGAAAATCAGCAACCTATTAAGTTAAAAAATCCTATTTTGTTTGCAACTAAATCTGATGTTGATGAGTTATCAGCCTCTATTGGACCTTGCTATGGTTTACCGTGCAAACATGCTTTATATTTCATTGAGATCGCGTCCATTGCTTTGCCACCTGCTATTGCTAACCTTTTGTAGGAGTATATGGATGTCTTTCCGTCAGAGCTACCCCCGAATTACCACCTGTGCGAGGCATGGAGCACAAGATTGATTTGATTCCAGGGGCGAGCTTGCCAAACCATGCTACCTACAGGACCAACCCCGACGAGACTAAGGAAATTCAGCGACAAGTCCAAGACCTTCTGGACCGTGGGTACATTCATGAGAGCCTTAGTCCTTGTTCTGTTCCTGTTCTTTTGGTTCCTAAGAAAGATGGCACTTGGCGCATGTGTGTTGATTGTAGGGCCATCAATAACATTACCATTTGATATTGCTATCCTATTCGTCGTTTGGATGACATGCTTGATGAGCTGAGTGGTTCTGTTATTTTCTCCAAGATTGATTTACGTAGTGGATATCATCAGATTCGTATGGCTTTAGGGGATGAATGGAAAACTTCCTTTAAAACTAAGTTCGGTCTTTATGTATGGTTAGTCATGCCCTTTTGGTTTAACTAATGTGCCTAGCACCTTCATGAGATTGATGAACGAGGTTTTACCTGCTTTCATTGGTAATGTGGTGGTTTATTTTGATGATATCCTTATTTACAGAAAGTCATATGATGCACATCTTGAACATTTGCATGCTGTTTTTAATGTCTTGCACGATGCACGTTTATTTGGTAACCTTGAGAAGTGCACCTTTTGCACCGATCGTGTGTCTTTTCTTGGTTACATTGTTACATCGCAGGGCATTGAGGTGGATGAGGCAAAGATTGTTGCCATCACAAGCTGGCCACTTCCGACTACGGTCACGCAGGTTTGAAGTTTTCTTGGTCTTGCAGGTTTTTACTGGCGTTTCGTGCGGGATTTCAGCACCATTGCAGCACCTCTCCACGGGTTGACAAAGAACGGAGTGCCATTTCAATGGGGACCAGCACAACAACAAGCTTTTGATGCTCTCAAATCGAAGCTCACAAAAGCATCATTGCTACAACTTCCTAATTTTGAGAAGACGTTCGAGCTTGAGTGCGATGCAAGCGGGATTGGTATTGGTGGAGTGCTCATACAAGGAGGTAAACCTGTTGCTTTCTTTAATGAAAAATTGCATGGTCCTTCGCTGAATCATTATACATACGACAAAGAACTTTATGCTTTAGTGCGAGTCTTACAAACTTGGCAACATTACCTATGGTCTAAAGAATTTATCATACATTCGGATCATGAATCTTTAAAGTACCTTAAAGGGCAAGCTACTCTGAAAAACATCATGCTAAATGGATTGAGTTTATAGAGTCATTTCCTTACATCATTAAACATAAGAAAGGGAAAGACAATGTGATTGCTGAAGCTTTATCTAGATGTTATACCATGCTGTCCCAACTTTCTCATAAAATCTTTGGATTAGAGACCATAAAGGGATTATATGCTACTGATTTGGACCTCAAAGATGCTTTTCAAAATTGTAGAGTGGGAAGAACGTGGCAAAAATTTCTGCTGCGTGAAGGCCTTCTCTACCGTGTTAACAAGCTGTGTCTTCCAGCTAGCTCCATTCATCTTTTGCTGTTGCAGGAGGCGCATGGCGGTGGTTTGATGGGACATTTTGGTGTTAAAAAGACGGAGGAAATGCTGGCCGCTCACTTTTTTTGGCCATGGATGCGGCGTGATGTGGAGCGCTACGTCTCACGTTGCACCATATGCAACAATGCTAAGTCTCGACTTAATCCACATGGTCTTTATATGCCTCTTTCTGTTCCTCGTGCACCTTGGGAGGATATTTCTATGGACTTTGTTTTTGGGTTGCCTAGAATAAAAAGGGGGAGGGATAGTGTCTTTGTGGTTATTGATCGTTTCTCTCAAATGGTATATTTTATACCCTATCACAAGACCGATAATGCTT
The DNA here is from genome assembly GCF_002211085.1 of Panicum hallii. Lineage (NCBI taxonomy): Eukaryota > Viridiplantae > Streptophyta > Magnoliopsida > Poales > Poaceae > Panicum > Panicum hallii. The sequence continues at coordinate 24,543 of NW_020356214.1, read as the reverse complement.
CTGCTAGGGATTTGTTCTTTAATGAGGTTTTGCGTTTGCATGGTGTACCAAATACTATTGTTTCTGATAGAGATGCTAAGTTTTTAAGCCATTTTTGGAGAACTTTATGGTATAAATTGGGAACAAAGTTGTTGTTTTCTACTTGTCATCCACGAACTAATGGGCAAACGGAGGTAGTTAATAGTACCTTGTTGTAACAGCCTAATGTAAAATTCCAAGATTTATAATGAATTTAAATTGGCTCCATTAATTTTCTAAGGATTGATCTTACCTAGCTTGCATTTAATTTAATTAAATTACACAAGTAATTAAAAATTTATTTAGGTTCAACATGTTTGTGCATTCATGCTGGTGCATAAGTTTTATTTGAGTGAGTGCCGAGGGTTGAATTCAAACTTTGTTTTGAATTCAAATGGATTTAAGTTTGAAGACTAGAAAAGTCAATAGGAAAGGATTTGGTAAAGGGCAGACCAGCCCAGGCCGCTCAGCCTGTTTCTTTCTTTCCCTTGGGCCAGCTCCCTTTCCCAACCCGGCCCATTCCCCTTCCCTCTCCCTCACGTGGCCTGCTCCGCTCGGCCCACCTCCTCCTCCCGCGCTCAGCCCAGCACCCCGCTCCAGCCAGCCCGCGCTCTCTCTCCCTTTCCCGCTGACCGCCCGACCCCACCTATCGGTGCCCCCTTTCTCCTTTCCTTTCTTCTTCCCCCGCATCACCAGTCGCGCAACGGCTGCCGAGATCTTCGGCGAGCTGCTGCGCCGGGCCCGCACACCAAGGGTGCTTCGCCGCCCCACAAATAGGATCCCCAAACCCCCTGCACCCTTACCCCCTACCCCGCGGCCGCCACCTGAACCCTAGCCCCACCACCAACGTGCTCCGCCGCGCAGAGCTCACTGCCCTGCCGTGGACCGGCCGCTCCGCCGCACCCCAGCCCCAGCCAAACCCCCCGGTAGCTTCCCCTCGACGCCAGGAAGCTTCCCAAGCTCTTCCCTCACGACCCCGACCCGTGTAGCGCCGGAATTCCACCCGAGGACCGCCGCCGGTGAGTTGCTCCTCACCCTCGATTCCTCGCCGCCGGTAGCCCTCCGACCCTCTTAACCCCCGTGGCACCTCCGCAGGAGTATCACGAACCGTCCCGTGGGGATCAGAAGCCCGGAGACGCCCTGCATCGACCTCCCCCACGAGCGCCACCCGTCCCCACCGCTCGGACCTCGTCGCCGACTACCCTGCGCTGCCTCTCCGGTCGATCCGAGCCCTCGGTGAGCACCACGTGGTCCTGCTCTTCCTATTGCGCTAGGTCCGGTAGGCCGTAACCCACCCTTGTGGCCAAACCACGTATGCCGGCGCTCCGCTGCCGCCGCTCCATCGGGGTGGGCCCTCTACAGCTCTGCACCGCAGCCTTGTCGCCCTGTTTCGGCTTGCCTTTGCACCGCGCACGCGCTCGGCCTCGTTTGCTCCCTCTCCTGCGCCCAGATCAGCATGCACGCGCGCACGCCAACAAACGCTGCCGCCCAGACCCACCTCCGCCATCGCAACGGTGTCCCCGAGCACACTCAATGCCCGCAAGTGTCCCAGGTGGATCACGCGTGTCACGCTGATCACGGCAGACCCAAGCCCCGCTCGATTTGACCATCGGAGCGCTGGAATTGGCGAAGTCCGGCAAGCCCAAGCCGCGCGCCGCCGCGGGAAATTATCTCCGGCGACTGGTGCCACCACCCCGCGCACCCAAACCCCGTGAGCCGTCTGATCCCGAGCCAACACCCCCGATTAGATCGCGGTCCGTTTAGATCTGAGCCGCGAGATTGGGATCCAACTGATCAGATCTGCAGATACCGGTTCATGGTTTGGATTAGGTCCGAGCCGTTATATTTAGATCCAGTGGCTCAGGTTTGAAGTTACCGGTTCGCCCTGGCAGCTTTGCTAAAGAGACTCTGAGTTTCTTTGGAATCAACCCGCAGTCCACCCCCGTTCAAAAGTAATTCCAGATAAGCCCTGTTTTTAGCGTTTAGACCCCTGAGCTTCTTGGATATAGAACCCGCCATCCAGACCTTGAATTTTAGTGCGTTAGACCCTGCGTCTATGGTTTAATTAGGTTCAGGCCCTCAGTTTTTGCACAGAAACCCCTAGAACCTTCTGTTTTCTTACAGAAAAGTCCCTAGACATTGGTTTAGCCCTAGTTTTGCGTCTTAGCTCCGTATTAGGTGGTTTTCGCGCTCACGCGATCGTTGTAACGCGTAGAATAGCTTTAGCTCAGTTTTGTGTGCTGTTTTATTGCATTTTTGTACAGTTCCTTATCTTTTTCCCTTGTTTGCATGTATGTGTCTGTGTGGACCATGCTTGGACGTTACGATCGTGAGTAGACGTTGAGCCATCGGAGGAGTACCAGGAGCCACCTTCTTCAGAGCCCTTTGAGCAATAGCAGGAAAACTTTGAGGAAGGCAAGTATAACATGAACATCCTATCACTTTTAAATACAATTTCATACTGCATTTTAATACTGTATGCCTATAAGGATTTCCTAGCCACTTTTATCCTTTATATAAATACCTTGGGTTGCATTTTGGTTAGTTGTGCTAGGTGCCGCGCTCTCACACCTTATGGTCCTTTTTAATTAAATTTGATTAATGGGATATGCAACTTGATCCTGAGAGTGGCTGTCACACCCGATTTATAAGAACATAAATCGAGCAATCATATATGCGCCAGGATCAAGTCACGCATATATACAACAGAATCATCAAGATATCACAACACGTATCTTGAAATAAAAACGTATAAATTACAAATGAATGTCTTTATTACAACTGAATCAAGAATCAGTTCAAGGAGTGCGGAAGCGGAAAAGAGATACACGTAGAGCTGGGCGCCACAGGGACATCGACTGGGAGACAAACGCCTAGAAGTCATCAAAGCCGCTGACGTAGTTCTCCACGTCGCCGGGTACTGAGCAGCAGTCGAAGATGTCCCAGAGAGAACAGAAGAGTAGAGAGGCAAGTGTGAGTAAAAACTCATACTCAACAAGTATAACAAAAACTATAAGGCTCTAAGGTTAGCTGACTCAACTGCATTAGCTTTTAGACTTGGCAAAGTTTTATTAAAGCTAATTACTACAAGTGGATGAATTACCATAAACCCGAATTGCATAAGAAATTAATCAATATTAATTAAGAACTACTGAGAACCATCCAAACCACCAAGATAACCCAACTAATCAGACGGAGGATCTGGGCCACTCATGACTGTGAGCACAGCTGATATATCAGTTTTACCTCTCGAGAGGTTGCACAACTTTACCCACAAGTCGTGAGCTACGCTAGTTGTTCGTCTCACTTCCTTAGGTGAGATGGCTAGCAAGCACACTACAGGACCGTTACAAAGGATCACGTTGGTAAGGTGTAACCGCTAAGGTTTCTGGATCAGCTACGATGGGGCCCACCTCCGGGGGTACAAGCACACAGCACAGACCAAGCTGGAGGAGCAGGGACCATTGAAGCCTACCACCCCTCTTGCCCACGCAGGTAAATTACTCCCGAACCAACACGACCTAATTAGTAAGTCAAGACCGTCCCATTCCAGTCTTGTGGTTGCGCGGTTGTCCCAGGTTGTCGCTCTATGAACCGGTCCTTATGGAGGGTGGCCAACCAAGCACTAAGCACCGTGCTGGCCCCCTAAACCAAGTTTCTAACAAAAACATCTTTTAAGGAGACGTGAGCCGCTCAAGCACACAGCAAAGAGGGCCACTCTCAGGATCAAGTTGCATAGATCCATTAATCAAATTTAATTTAAAAGAACCGAGATGTGTGAGAGCGCAGCACCTAGCACAACTAACCAAAATGCAACCCAAGGTATATATATAAAGGATAACAGTGGCTAGGAAATCCTTATAGGCATACAGTATTAAAATGCAGTACGGAATTGTATTTAAAAGTGATAGGATGTTCATGTTATACTTGCCTTCCTCAAAGTTCTCCTGCTGCTGCTCAAACTGCTCTGCAGAAAGGGGCTCCTGGTACTCGTCCAAAGGCTCAGCGTCTACTCACGATCGCAACGCCAAAACATGGTCCAGCACATACACATACATGCAAACAAGGACAAAAGATAAGAAACAGTACAACATTACATGAAAACAGCACATAAAACTATGATAGAACTGTTCTACGCGCTACAACGATCGCCACGGCTGAAGGGGTATCCTCCAATCTGGGCCGTCGGATCTGGATCAGACGGCTCGGACCCAATCTAGTTCGGACAGTACGATCTGCACGGCGGGGGTCCGGAAGGTCCGATCTAGATCGGACTTGTCCGATCTGGTTGGGCTCGCGGGGACGGCGGGTCTGCACGGCGGCGCACACCGGCGACGGTGTTCCGACTTCCGGTGCGGCCTACGGTCCATGATAGCTAGCGTAAGAGGGAGAGGGGAACGTGCTGATGCTCACCGAGGGCTCGAAATGGCCGGAGAAACACCGTAGGGTGGTCGGCGGCGAGGGCCAAGCGGTGGGGACGGGCGGCGCTCGCGGAGGAAGATGATGCAGGGGCCTCCATGCTTCTGGTCACCGTGGATCGACTCGTGGAGATCCTGCGAAGATCCTACGGGGGTTAGGGAGGTCCGGGGATCACCGGCGGCAATCAATTTTGGTAGAGACCGAGCTCACCGGCAATGGCGGTCGTGGCGAAATTCGACGGCGAGAGCGAGCTGGGCGTGGCTAGGGTTGCGGTCGCGGTTTCGGGAAGTCACAGGAGAGGCGGCCTAGTGATTAAGAGGCGGCGGGGATGCCCTAGGCGTGCGTGCCGCGGACTCTGCGGTGAAAGTGGATCGCGCAACTGATTTGCGAAATCCCCGGCTTTGGGGGCTCGGCTTCTAGAAGGTGAGGGCGCCGGCGAGGCTGGTCAGTGGGCCTCGAGCGTGCGCACTGGGGGTGGAGCGGGGCCACGGGCAGCGAGGGAGCGGCCGGGACGGTGGAGGCGGAACATAGAGAACCGGTGCACAAGGAAGAAGAAGGAAAAGAAAGAGATGGTCACCGATAGGTGGGGTCAAACTGGGGGAATGACTGAGAAAGAAAGAATAACAGAGAAAAGAACGGGAATGACTGAGAAAAGAATGGGAATGACTGAGAAAAGAATAGGAATGACTGAGAATAGAAGGAATAACTGAGAATAGAAGGAATGACTGAGAATAGAAGGAATGACTGACCTACTTTCCTGTTTCCTTCCCTTTCTTTTCAAAGCAACTCAAATCTATTGGAATTCAACTAAATTTTGAATTCAACTCCTATGCACTCAACCAAATAAAACTTATGCACCAGCATGAATGCACAAACATGTTGAGCCAAAATAAATTTTAATCCTTTGTGAATTAAATTATAAATAAATGCAAGCTAGGCAAAATAAATCCTTAGAAAATTACTAGAGCCCAATTAAATTCATTATAAATCTCGAAATTCTACCTTAGGGTGTTACAGTGGCCCTCGTGCTGTGTGCTTGAGCAGATCACGTCTTGTTAAAATATGCTTTATTAGAAACATGGTTTAGGGGGCCAGCACGGTGCTTAGTGCTTGGTTGGCCACTCTCCATAAGGACCGGTTCATAGAGTGACAACCTGGGACAACCGCGCAACCACAAGACTGGAATGGGACGGTCTTGACTTACTAATTAGGTCATTTTGGTTTGGGAGTAACTTACTTGCGGGGCAGGAGGGGTGGTAAGCTTCAATGGTCCCTGCTCCTCCGGCCTGGTCTGTGCTGTGTGCTTGTACCCCCGTGAGGTGGGCCCCATCGTTGGTGATCCAGAAACCTTAGCGGTTACACCTTATTAACGTGATCCTTTGTAACGGTCTCGTAGTGCGCTTGCTAGCCATCTCACCTAAGGAAGTGTGATGAACAACTAGCGTAGCTCACGACTTGTGGGGAAAGTTGTGCAACCTCTCAAGAGTGTAAAACTGGTATACTAGCCGTGCTCACGGTTATGAGCGGCCTAGATCCTCCGTCTGATTAGTGGGGTTTGTCTTTGGTGATTGGCTTGGATTTCAGTAGACTCATGAGCAATTTTGATTAATTATTTATGCAACTTGGGTTATGGTAATTTATCCACTTGTAGAAAATAGGTTTAATAAAATTTGCCAAGATTAAAAGCTAATGCAGTTGAGTCAGCTAACCGTAGAGCCTCATAATTCGTGTTATACTTGTTGAGTACAAGTTTTGTACTCACACTTGCCCTCTCCACTCTTCTGTTCTCTTGGGGATATCTTCGGCTGCTGCTCATAACTAGACGACGTGGAGGACTACATCAGCAGGCTCAACGACTTCTAGGCGTTTGTCTCCCAGCCGACGTTCTTGTTGTGGGCAGAACCGCCTGAATTATTCCGGCTCAAGTGCGCTAGTCATCGCTGTCCAGCTGATACTAACTCAATGCACTTCAAACGGAACAATCCCTTGGTCTGTCGGGTCTCCGCCCGATACAACCACGGTTCAACAAGATCGAAGCAGGTTTACCTCGCATGAAGGCGAGTTTACAATCACAGCACAACTCATCAACTTTTTAAGTTACAGAAACGCAAATATTATTACAAGCCTTTTTCAAACTTAATGTAGATTATACAAACAGTGTTTAAAACGACAAGCTAAACCACTTGTCCATGTTCACAGCGGAAGGAAAATAAACACGCGACTAAACACGTCGCGAAGGCTGACACCATGCTCAGCCCAATGCCTGGTGTCACTCCGGAGGGTCACTGCCATCCGGGGATGGATCCCACTCCACGGACCAACCAAAAGGAACAGCAGTTGGCCATGCAGGGTTATCCGTGGGGTTCTCGAAGGTCATACCTGAAAAATTTACGAGCAAGACTGAGTATACTAATACTCAGCAAGGCTTACCCGGGATTGGGTATACTTAGCCCGTAATTAGACTCATGAAGGCTTGAAATGGTTCTGGGTTTCATTTCAGCTGAAAAGCAACAAAGAGTACGATCTACTTTCAAATTTTAGCTTACCAAATTCTAGTTGATTATCCATTCTAGGTAAGCACCTACACTAAGCAAGCAAGGTAGAGATTATCATCCATCAAGATTATTCCATCAATAGTTACACTTCTTACTCTATGTGGCAGAAGGAATAAGCAGTCTCAATTTCCGCGAGAGATGGACGATTCTGAATCGAGTTTCAATCTTGCAAGGGTAAACCTAACTCACACGCTTGGAACATCCAAAGATCGTTCCGAAGCAACCGTTTGCCTTTCATTCAGGGTCGTGGAACAGGGCCACCAAAAGCGACTGTAGGACCGTACGCACACCAATTGTGCAGGACATACGTCTGTAGCGCGACTACATGACCGTACTCCTGTCCGCAGTGCGGAACGCACTCCCGCACGTCGGTGCGTGAGAAAAACCAAATTACGAGTGGTGGGATGTATGTCCACTTGCCGGGCCGATTGGTTACTAGGCTTACCGCTTTACCATATTTCGCGGCATGTGGCTAGTACTTTCAAACGCTTAGCCACCACTACCACACGCTGCGACCTTAACAACTTTTATGAAAATAGACAGGGTAAAACTCCAGGTCATGACACCGTACATGACCCTGTCCATCAACCTTATAGTGATTGCAGAATAGTAAACACACAACTCCTATGTCGCACGGCAGAGGAGAACAGAGGAGAGGGAGAGAGAGGTAGACGAAGAGGGAGCCGGTTGTAAATTCCAGAAAAGATAGGGACTCCACTGTAATGCTTAAATAACTTTCAAATCAGTGCTCAAATGGAGATGGGCCCAAAAGCAAAAGTGTATGGTTTTTCAAAATCTACAACTTTGCTTTAAGGCTTATTTGCAGAAGAGCTAAGGATGTGTAATTAATTTGAAACTTAACAAGATTTCCAAACTTTACATAAATCCTATTTTAAAACTACACCACATATACATCCTATGTGTAGTTTCATCTAAATTTGCAATTTAAACACAAGTTTTTGACTTTTGCAAAACAACCCTCATACATCTAAATTCTACCCTCCATGCTTAACCATTTAGCACTAAAGGATCTTTATTAAAATATAATTATATAAACAACCCTTTTCCCTTAGCATTGAAATTTTTAAACATACTTTTACCACCTATTGCACATAACATCACACTTAAATCTAGGGTGTGACAACACTAATTACCTGAGTGTCACACCTGTGGCGCCCTGTTCTTCATGTATTCGTTTTACGCTTCCGCACTCCTTGAACTGATTCTTGATTCAATTGTAATAAAGAATTCAGCTACAATTTATACGCTTTTATTTCATGATATGTGTTGTGATATCTTGATAATTCTGTTGTATATATGCGTGACTTGATCCTGGCGCATATATGATTGCTCAGTTTATGTTCTTATAAATCAGGTGTGACAGAATTGGTATCAGAGCCATATTGACTATAGGACGAAGCCTAGGTAGAAAAGGTCAAGTTTAAGGATTTCTTTTCTCTTGCCTTGCTTCCGCAAAACTCAAAAATTCATTTCTGCTTCTATTCCTTGAGTCCTAAACTTCGATTTGCAAGTTCTCTCTCTTGTCCTTTCCGAGAATTAGTCTGGCCCCTTCCGTAGACGTTGGCCTGCAATTTTTTGTATGTCCTCATAAGCCTAGGATGCCTTGCAAAAGAAAAATACGCTAGAGAGTCTGTTTGTTTAGTCGAGTGGAGTGATAAACTCGGCTAATTTTTGAATATTGGGTGTTTGTGATGGTGCAAAATGTTTGATTTGGATTTTTGGTTGATTGAATAGTTTAGAAGTTAAACTTGCTCATGCAAATCGACTTTAACGCAAACTTGAATTAAGTAATAAAACTGAGATAGACCGTTGGGGGTAAAACTGTACACTCTTTACTCTAATTTATCCTGTCAGAGTTTTCCTTCCAGAATCGTACAATATCGGTCTCTTATAAATTCCATTTCTGCTACAAACAGATGGTGAACACCAGGAGCACCAGCACCGGTTCTGGCCAGCAGGGGCAGAACAACCAGGGTACCGACTAGCCGATGCCGATGCCTCCACCTCTAACTCCGGAGCAGTTCTTCCAGCTCCAGATGCAGATGATGGCCACTCTAAACAACACTGTTCAAACTCTGCAGCAGATCCACACTCAGCTGCCGCCTCCTACACCGCAGCAGCCCCGCGACAGGCGTGCAGACTTTCTGAGGGGTGACCCACTGATGTTCTCCCATGCGGCTGATCCTTTCCAGGCAGACGACTGGCTTCGTTCGATGGAGCGCCAGTTGGATGTCGCTCAGTGCGACGACCAGGAGCGAGTTCTATACGCAGCAAGGCAGCTGTGAGGCTCCGCTCTCGATTGGTGGGAGTCCTACCCAGCTCGGGACCGCGACGCCCTCACTTGGGTCCAGTTCAGGGAGCGCTTCACCCACAAAGTTTCCCTTGATGCCTGGGTTTGCAAAGCCCTTAAACACTTCCGAGGTGAGTGATAGGGATTCACTACGAGGCCGTTACAAAGATTCCCTAACTTATGACAATCTGCTAAGGTTTCAAGTCAAAGCGGTCATAACCCTCCCTAATGAGGAAGTGCCTTAGCCAAGGACCACATATCATAAAGCCTCAAGAGGACCGAGCTATACCCCGATGATGCAACCTCTCTTGCCCTTTCGGTAAGATCATCATAAGCTAGTGTTTCTAATTAATCAGCCAAGACTAGAGCCATCTAGTATTGTAGTTGCACTATTTTCCTAAGTGGTTCTCCATGTTGCAATTAATGCAATGATCTTATTATCACCATAAAGGTATTCCAGAACATGAGTAAAACCAGTGTAGCGTGATTCTCAGGTTATCCAACCAAAGTCTAAGTAAAAGCAACTAGCATAGCTACAGCACAAATATAACAACCCAAGTTTAATCTAGGAAGTTTAAATGAAACTAGGCACATCCTTAGTTTGGGATCCATCGTATTATAGACACATGCATGCATATAAAGTAAATTTGTGTATTTAGAAAGTTATTAGGACCGAAATATGATCAAGGACCACTTGCCTTCATTAATGTACTGCTGCTGCCCAGGAACGTCTTCACAGCCTTGCTCTCGCAAGCCCTCGAACTGCGCACCGTCTATCGCAACAAACAAGTACATACAAACAAACAAGTACAATAAATAAGAACTAGTATACCAAACAATATAAATGTGACACTTAGGTAATTAGCTTGGTCACATAATAGAGTTTTGGTATGCTTGTATGTTCAAAGTATGGCAAATGTGTATTTTATGTATGCAATATTGTGGGAGAAGTGTTGTTTATGTAATTAATATTAACTAAAGGTCCTTTTATGCAAAATAGGTGGAGATGGGGGAAGAGTTTAAAAGCATAAGAGTTAGTTTGCAAAAAGTGATATCTGTGGTTAAATTGCGAAAATATATATGAAATTACCATAGGGTATATGTGTAAAAGTAATCTTACTTATGGATTTACATAAAATGTGAAATTATTACTAAGTCTATTTTATCTCCAAAACTATTGCTCAAATGAAGATGAACCTTAAAGAGAAGTTGTAGAGTTTGAAAAACCATGCACTTTTACTTTTTGGACCATCTTCATTTGAGCACTGGTTAAAAAGTTGCAAGTCCTTTGCAGTAAGGTCCCTGCCCTTCTCTGATTTCACATATCAGTCCCTGGTTCAGTTCTTCCCCCTTTCTTCCTCCTGGCGTCTCTGCTTCTTCCCCCCTGCTCTGCCTCCCTGGTTCCTCTGCCGCAGGCGTAATGCGCCGCCCCTGGTCACCGCCGGCCACCTCCTGCTCTCCCCGCCCACGCGTCACCCTCCTACCCTCTCACCGCTCTAGCCCTCTGCCGCTGGCACCCTCCCCCGAGCGCCACGTTCCCCACCGGCTGCCAGCACCGCACGCCGGAGTTCCTGCCGTCGCCGCAATACCCCTGTGGGCGTGCCTTATCCCTCCCTCTCTTCTGCTCCGTGGCAACAGCAACTTCCAGCCACCCTGTTTCTTTCGCTTGTTCACTGGCCAAACCCCTGCCCCGCCTGTTTCTTTCTCTTCTTCTTCCCTGCCTCACCGGAGCCGCCCGCACTCCTCACCGGCATACACCGTAGTCACTTCATCTCGCCCAAATCCCGTTGACACAGAGCTTCCCCACCTCCTCCCCTTGCTCCACGTCGTGATCCAAACCAGCCCCGACCCCTCCTCCCGCCGGATTTGCTCCACCCCGAGCCGCCCCTCCATTGGCGCCGCCGAGCTCGGCTCCACCGTCGACATCCCGTCTCGCCGCCTCTCCGACCAAGCCACATATGGAAATAGTTCCCCCGTGCTCCAGTATTGCTCGTGCGTGCATTACTCCTCCTTGTTCGCCGGCCGTTCACCGGGAACGGCGTTGCGCCACTACGGCCGCCGCCCCTTCTCGCCGACGGCCGGATTTCCTTTCTGTCAGTTGGACCCCGCCTTGCCCAACGTGTTCTTTTTTTCCTCCTGGTCGTGCTTGACCGGCCCCTCACCACCGGCGACCTCGCCGCCGGTGGGAACGCACCGGAGGCCGAGCCTCCAGCCGTGTCGAGGCCGGGCAAGGGCCTGTTCGTAAGAAGGAAACATCTTTCAGGGACCCCAGTGCAAAATATTCAAACCCCCCCTAGAGTGTCTATTATTTCATGTGTGTATGTTTGCTGCTTTGTAAAATCCATAACAATTCACAGAAAAATCCAAAAATGACAAAACTAGTTTTGTTAGAAACTAGATTTCAAACTCTATGACTTTTGTTAATAGAGTTTAGTTTGAAACAAAATATTTCTACCTGTACTTTAAATCTAAGATTAAGGGGTAATGTACACTTAACCTTATCATTTCATGTTTGGTTACTTATGAAGTTGGGCATAAATGCTCTATGAACTCTAAATAACTTTGTGCAAGTTACAAACTTAACTTTAACTTAAACTTAATCTCTTTTAATTTGGAACTTTCAAATTTGAAATAAACCCAATATATAATCTTCTCTAATTGGAACTTGTTATCATTCACTAATGTGATATTTTATAATGTCTAATATATAATCAAATTTCTATAATCTTTTATTTAAAAGTTTTGAATTCAAATTTTAGTTCATTTCAAATTTAATTTAAATGTTTAGTTCTTATTGCAATAAACTATACCATATCTTTATAAATAGTGTTTTAAATCTAAAACCTCTTTATTTTATGCATGTTTGTGTATTAATTGGAAGAGTTATAATATTTGAAATGTGAAATCTTAAATTTAAATTTCACCTTATTTAATTTATTGCATCTCATATAGAGTCAACGACACTCGACGACGGGGACTACGAACTGGTCTTAGGGCAAGACCAAGGCTTTTCAGAAGATCCAGCACAAGTCGTCGAAGGACTAACTGAAGCTCCGAACCCGAGTTCGGAAACCTCTGACTCTCCTGCCCCCACCCCCACTCCAGAAGGCAAGCCACGGACATATCCCATTACTTTATTTACACTGCAATCTATGCTTATTTATATTATATCTTGCATTAAGTCTAGGAGTTGAAGTGAAACCCTAGATGCATGAATTCTAGGAACCCAATGTAATGCTCCCGAATCCTTTTCGGTTAGATGCTTCGCTAATAGGACCGGTAGAAGTCGGGTGATTTCCTGTCACTCGCGCGATATAGGAGTTGCATGTTTACATTCCTGCAACCACTATAAGGATGACGGACAGGGTCATGTGCTGTATCATGACCTGGAAGTTTACCCTGTCTGTTTCGTTAAAAGTTGATAAGGTCGATATGTGTGGTAGTGGTAGTTAAGCGTTTGAACAGTACTAGCCACATGCCGTGAAAATTTGTAAAGCGGTAAGCCTAGTAACCGATCAGCCCGGCACGTGGGTATATTTCCACCACTCGATCCTTATGTTATGTTCACACGCACCGACCTGTGGGAGTACGTTCTGCAAGGCAGACAGGAATACGGGTTTTGTAGTCGCGCTACAGACGTATGTCCTGCACGCATAGGGTGTGCGTACGGTCCTGCAAGTCACTTGTGGTGGCCTGCCCACAAGCCGGAATGAAAGGTAAACGGTTGCTTCAGAATGCCCCGTTGGTATTCCAAGCGTGTGTGCTAGGTTTACCTTGCAAGGTTAAAATTCGACTCGAATCGTCCGCCTCTCACGATGCATGAGACTGCTTATCCCTTTTACCACATTGAGTAAGAAGTGGAACTAATGATGGATAATCTTGATGGATGATAATCACTGCCTTGCTTGCTTAGTGTAGGTGCTAATCTAGAATAAATACTCAACTAGAAAATGAAAGCTAAAACTTGAAAATAGTTCATACTCTTTGTTACTTTTCAGCTGAAAATAAACCCAGAGCCTTTACAATGCCTTCATGAGTCTAGTTATGGGCTAAGTATACCCAGCTCCGGGTAAGCCTTGCTGAGTATTAGAATACTCAGCCTTGCTAATGTCTGTTTCAGGTATAACCTACGAGAGTACCACGGACAACCTTGTGTGGCCAACGTCCGTTCCGTTTGGCTGGTCCGTGGAGTGGGATCCGTCCCCGACCGGCACTGACCCTCCGGAGTAACACCAAGCCCTGGGCTAAGCTTGGTGTTAGCCTTCGCGACGAATGTAGTCGTGTATAACTTTTTCTTCCACTGCGAGTTGGACGAGCTGTAATGCTTGTCAGTTTGAACATGAGTTGTATAAATTTACCTATCTTTAAACTCGGTTTGTAATAATGTATGTATGATTGTAAATTAGAAGGGTGATGAGCTATTCTGTGATGTGATCTCGCCTTCGTGCGAGGTAAACCTGCTTCGATCCTGCTGAACCGTGGTTGTATCGGGCGGAGACCCGACAGACCAAAGGATTGTTCCGTTGAAGTGCGTTAAGCTGATTGCGGGTGTACGGCGATCAATACCGCACTTGAGTCGGAACAATTCGAGCGGTTCTGCCACAGCTGGTATCAGAGCTGTAGGTTTATTTTTACATCCGGAGAAGCTCTTAAAAGGTGTTTTCTGGATAAAAGTTTGTCAACAATTGAATTTATAAAGCACGTTGGATCCGTTAAGGCTGTGCTTAGAACGTAAAGCCCTAAGGGTTTATATGGGAAAGTATCAGGTGGCTAATAGTATCTATATATGTATAGATAGTTCTGACTTGCAGCACTACTTTCTGTCAAAACTTAAATTCCTGCACAATCCAACTTTACTTTCCTGTAACGACATCTACGAACGGAGGTAAGAAGGTAAGGATCCTCAGCCAACTGAGGGAGCTTGGCCTTCCTGTCGGTGATGCGAACCGAACGCTGTTTCTCAAGCAGTGGCCTACTTGAGATGCTGCCAATATACCAACTTAGGTTGATTATATTGGGAGTATATGGTTCAGCGCAGGGTATGGCGATCGCTGTTCATACCCCCGCATTTTGCGGTACCCCCGTGAATACGTTGTTTCGATGACGTATGTTAACGTTGTCTGTACGGCAGTAATTGTACAGATGCTGTTTCTATAGTGAACAGTAATGTTTGGGGACGCTTTCATGTCGTGCTGCCATGAAAGGTTCATGAAATATATATATGTGTATTCTTCTGCAGGTACACTGACTACGCTTACGCTATTAGGATGCGCAGGATTTATCGATTAGTATATATAGTGAGAGACGTATGAATGTGCCACCGGAATTAATTACGTAAGTCCGAACATATTCGGCAGTTGTTTTGGTTGTGAGGACGAGTAGTGCGTGCATGCATCATTTGTTAATAAAAGAATTTCATAAATGATGGACCTATTGTTTGTAGTTGGAATGGGATAATAAAGAGTTAAGGACAGCTTTAGGTTGGGTATCTTATATGAAATCTTAGTTTTCCATCTGATTTCCAGCCTTTGCTGTTAACAGAATTGGTTATCTTGTTCTGTTTATCTTGTACTCTCCTAACAAGATAACAAGTTTTACCATTTGCATCCTGGTCGCAGATGGCAGCATCTTCCAATGTTTTCTGGGATCCAGAAGGGCATCTCCACACCAATGCCCTTCATTGGGAGGGTTTTCCCCGCTTGCTATGGGAATCTTTGCAGGCCTTCCATTATACAGAACCCCCTCAGTATGACGCTGTTGAACATTTGGAAGACGGAATCCATAGGGCATCCATTTCGTTCACAATGGCAGCCTATTGAGATCAGCGCGATGGGCTACAGAATTGTGGACACTATTGAAGCAGCGGCCCTAGAAGCCATTTATGCCTTTTGCAGTCAACATCCCGAGGAAGTTGTAGGACAACCTATTGGTTTGTTTGCTACAACAGATCCTGGTGAAGCAGAGTGGGACCTCGGGACAATTCCTGAAAGTCATAGGCTAGAAGGTCCACCAGAAGAAGTAGTGCAGGGGATGAGGCGTTACACGGGCGTGCAGTACCACTATCACATGCTGCTACGCCGTGAGATAGGCCATCTGATTACTGCTGCGTGAAGTCTCCACGGGGAAGCTGCCAGATACTTTACCCAGGCAGATCAACTTCGAGCAGTGGTAATTGAGAAGAATGGAATAATCGCTACGCAAAACGAGACCATCCACCATAGGGAGGATCAGATTAATGAGAGTGATCATATAATCACTCAGCGGAATACGGTTATCGAATTTCTACAGACACAAGTCCAAGATCTGATTCTTGCGGTGGATGATGCTCAAGCCCAGATCGAGGAGTTGCAGCAACCTCCGATTCCTCTAGTTGAACCGGCAGCACCTGAAGCTGAAGAGGAAGATCCCGAGGAGATTGAAGGGGTCTCCGAACTTGATTCTGAGCATGGGGATCCTGTCGTCAGTCCCCATCATTCCTCTTCTGGAAGCCAGTCATCAGTGGGCAATTTTGATGACTTTTAGTCATAATTGACAGGGTGGTGGTTTAGATGTAATAAATGTATAAGATGTAACATAAGTGGTGTGTAGAATATTTAGTTATAAAGCCACTCGTTGTATATGTGGCATGTACTTTTGGGTAAAAGTTTGTAACTATTTGAGTGTGCTGATGTAAGATAGTAGCATCTTTATAGTAATCCAAGTCCTGAGTTTCGGTTATCCTGCTCAACATCTGTGTGCCTGTTATAAGTAGATTGAATGGAGCATATGCATTACATTTCAGTTTGATAAAATGTATATTATCTGAAATTGGAGTAAGATTATGGTTGATAATGGATGTCTCCTTTATTTCAGATGGTTGGAGCCACTCGTGGAACCCCGGAAGGATTCCGAGCAGGACAATCTGGTAGTTCTCAGCAACCACCACCGCCACCTCCGAATTTGGCCGAGGTTATGGCCCGGCAAACTGAGCTTCTAAATCAACTTGTGCAAGCTCAAATGGGCCACTTCCAGCAACAACCTTGAGGCCGAGGTGAACCTCTGTCGGCCAGTTATCAGGATTTCCTCAGCACTCAACCGCCATTATTCCATAAGGCCGATGAGCCTTTGGATGCAGATGCCTGGCTGCGAACTATTGAGTCCAAGTTCGCTTTACTATCAGCTCCATGTTCAGAGGAGAACAAAGTGCTCTTCGCCGCCCAGCAACTTCGAGGCCATGCACGTCTTTGGTGGGATCAGTTTCATGCAATGCAACCCGCCGAACACGTGGTCATTTGGGATGAGTTTCGGACTGCATTCCGGGCACATCATATACCAGCAGGACTCATTGAGCGAAAGCTCAATGAATTTTTAAGTCTGACCCAAGGTACCCGTACAGTTACACGGTATGCACAGGTTTTCAATCACCTGTGCCAGTATGCGGGATCACATGCGGACACGGATGCCCGCAAATGCGATCGTTTCCGTCGAGGCTTAAACACCAAGCTCAAGGAATGGCTGAATTTAGTAAAGGCCAACAATTTCAATGAGTTGGTCAACATGGCCATAACTCAAGAAGACTGCATTGCCGCCCACAGAGCTGAAAAGAAACGGAAGGCACCTATAGGACCGGCAACTTCACAGCCGCCGCGGTATCGGTTGATTCCGAGCAATGCCCCTCGAGCTCCGCCTCGTAATGCTTTGCCTGGCAGATGGGTAGCTCGACCTCCCCAACAAGCACCATTCAACCGACCACCGCTGCCGCAAAATCAACAGCCGCCACGACAAGGTTCGCGGCCGAGCTTTCCGCCAGCTACTCCAGGAAACAACAATTATCGGTGTTTCAATTGCGGAAGCCCGTCCCACTTCATCAAGGATTGCCCTCAACCTAAGAAATCTTTCCAAGGGCAAACACCTAATCCAAACAACAAGGGCAAGAGGCAAATGGTGCAGGTCCGTCAAGGGAGAGTGAACCTTACTACGCTCTCCGAACTTCCTGAGGGGACACCGATACTAACGGGTACATTTTCTATCAACCATTATCCCGTTATTGTTCTTTTCGATACTGGAGCCACCCATAGTTTTATCAGTACAGATTGTGGGATTAGAGTGGGTTGGGATATTTGTGATATAAATGAAGCTTATAGGATTGTAACTCCTGGTGGTAAGATTTTGTCTAATCAAGTCTGTAGAAAAGTACCGATTCAACTGGGTAGCCATCTAATCAGAACAGATCTTCTAACCTTAGACTTAAAGGGGATGGATGTTCTTTTGGGTATGAATTGGATGGCTCAGCATCATGTGTTCATAAATATTCCGTCCCGAACCATGAGAATGAATTCACTTGAGAGTGAGTCAACCATTCTCTATCTTCCACAACAGCAACACTTTACCCCTTGTACTTATGCTACCACTGGGGTTAAGTTAAAAGATATCCCTATAGTCTGTGAATATCCAGATGTTTTTCGAGACGATTTACCTGGAATGCCTCCAGATAGGGATATTGAGTTCATTATAGAACTCTAACCTGGTACAGCCCCTATCTCTAAGAGACCTTACCGTATGCCTCCTAATGAGTTGGCTGAATTAAAAATTCAACTCCAAGATCTCTTAGACAAAGGCTTCATTCGTCCAAGTGCATCACCATGGGGTTGTCCAGCCTTATTTGTGAAAAAGAAAGACAATAGCTTGAGGCTATGTGTGGATTATCGTCCTCTCAATGCGGTGACCGTCAAAAATAAGTATCCTTTACCCCGCATTGCTATCCTCTTTGATCAGTTAGCCGGAGCCAAGGTGTTCTCGAAAATAGATCTTCGTTCCGGCTACCATCAAATTAAGATTCGGCCCAGCGATATTCCCAAAACAGCCTTCTCTACCAGATATGGCCTATATGAGTATCTGGTTATGTCGTTTGGTCTCACCAATGCCCCAGCATATTTCATGTACCTTATGAACTCTGTCTTCATGCAAGAACTCGACAAATTTGTCGCAGTTTTTATCGATGACATCTTAATCTACTCTAAAAACCCAGAAGACCATGCTCAACACCTCCATGTCATCCTTCAACGATTAAGAGACCATCACCTGTACGCCAAATTCTCTAAATGTGAGTTTTGGCTTGATACAGTCAAATTTCTAGGCCATACCATCTCTGGTGACGGAATCTCCGTCGATCCCAGTAAAGTACAAGAAGTGATGGATTGGAAATCCCCAACCTCCGTCCATCAAATTCGTAGTTTTCTCGGTCTAGCTGGCTATTATCGCCGTTTCATTCCTGACTTTTCCAGAATAGCCAAACCTATGACCGAACTACTAAAGAAAGGTGTGAAATTCTCCTGGGATCAAAAATGCGAAAATGCATTTTATATCCTTAGAAATCATCTTACGACTGCACCAGTCTTAGCTCAACAAGATGTCTCAAAACCTTTTGACATCTACTGTGATGCATCAGGAACTGGACTTGGATGTGTACTTATGCAAGACAACCGAGTAATTGCATATGCATCACGAGCACTTAGGGTTCATGAACAAAACTACCCTACTCATGATCTTGAGCTTGCAGCCGTAATTCATGCCCTAAAGATCTGGAGACATCATTTGATGGGCACGAAATGCCACATTTATACTGATCATAAAAGCCTCAAGTACATCTTTACCCAGGCAGATCTAAATATAAGGCAAAAACGCTGGCTAGAACTTATCAAGGATTATGATTTAGAAGTGCATTATCATCCAGGCAAGGCCAATGTCGTTGCAGATGCCCTTAGTCGCAAAGCGCATTGTTCATGCTTATCCATTGAAGCATTCGATGAAACTCTTTGTTGGGAAATGAGTAAGCTCAACCTAGAGATCATCTCTCAAGGTGACTTAAACCATCTTTCGGTTGAAGCCACACTTAGAGATAACATTGTTCTAGCGCAACAGCGTAATAAAGGGGTCAGAATCATTAAACAGAAGTTAATACAAGGAGAAGGAAAGTATAAATGCTTCCGAGTAGATCCTGAAGGAGTATTATGGTTCAATGAACGTATTGTTGTACCTAAGGTCCATAAACTCCGTAAACAAATAATGGATGAGGCCCACCTGTCTAAATTCTCTATACACCCTGGTAGTACGAAAATGTATCAGGATCTGAAACAGAATTTTTGGTGGACTCGTATGAGACGGGAAATTGCCAAATATGTATCGGAATGTGATATCTGCCAAAGAGTCAAAGCCAGTCATCTGAAAACTGCTGGTATCCTCCAACCTCTATCCATTCCCTCGTGGAAGTGGGAGGATATCAGTATGGACTTTATTGTTGGCTTACCAAACACATCTCGGAAGCATGACTCTATTTGGATAATCGTTGATCGATTAACCAAGATTGCACATTTCCTTCCTGTGCATACTACGTATATTGCCAAGAAATATGCTGAGATCTATCTAGATCAAATTGTTCGACTTCATGGAGTACCTAAAACGATCATTTCTGATCGTGGAGCACAATTTGTTGCTAGGTTCTGGGAACAACTCCATGACGCTCTTGGGACGAAATTAATTCGAAGCTCCGCCTATCATCCTCAGACGGATGGGCAAACTGAGCGAATAAACCAAATTCTGGAAGATATGCTCAGAGCTTGTGTACTCCAATTTGACAAAAATTGGGATAAATACTTGTCACTAGCAGAATTCTCTTATAATAATAGCTATCAGACAAGTATTAAGATGGCCCCATTTGAAGCATTATACGGTCGCCGATGCCGAACTCCTTTGAATTGGTCACAAACCGGCGAGCGTAAAATTTTTGGACCCGATCTAGTCATAGAAGCAGAAGATAAGGTCAAGCTTATCCAGAACAATCTAAAGACCGCCCAATCCCGACAGAAAAGCTACGCGGATATACGAAGAAGACCATTGCAGTTTCAAGTCGGAGACTTCGTATATCTTCGAGTATCTCCTACCCGAGGTGTTCAAAGATTCGGTGTAAAAGGAAAACTTGCTCCTCGATACATCGGACCCTTTAAAATCCTTAAGATCTGTGGACCTGTAGCTTACCGTCTCCAACTCTCACCTCAATTAGCGGCCATCCATAACATCTTTCATGTATCCCAACTCAGAAAGTGTGTTAAAATCCCCACCGAGATCGTCGATTCCCAAGCTATCGAAATCGAACCAGATCTGACCTATACAGAACATCCAATCAGAATCCTCGACACGAAAGAAAGCAGTACCAGAAGAGAGACCACCAAAATGTACAAAATTCAGTGGAACCATCGCATAGAGGAAGAGGCAACATGGGAAACCGAATCTTATCTTCAACACAACTTTCCCGATTTCTTTCAAATCAATCTTCGAGCTTGATCTTTCTGTCCCATCCTGCTTCGGAATCTCGGGACGAGATTCTTTTTAGGGGGGAAGGCTGTGACACTCAGGTAATTAGCTTGGTCACATAATAGAGTTTTGGTATGCTTGTATGTTCAAAGTATGGCAAATGTGTATTTTATGTATGCAATATTGTGGGAGAAGTGTTGTTTATGTAATTAATATTAACTAAAGGTCCTTTTATGCAAAATAGGTGGAGATGGGGGAAGAGTTTAAAAGCATAAGAGTTAGTTTGCAAAAAGTGATATCTGTGGTTAAATTGCGAAAATATATATGAAATTACCATAGGGTATATGTGTAAAAGTAATCTTACTTATGGATTTACATAAAATGTGAAATTATTACTAAGTCTATTTTATCTCCAAAACTATTGCTCAAATGAAGATGAACCTTAAAGAGAAGTTGTAGAGTTTGAAAAACCATGCACTTTTACTTTTTGGACCATCTTCATTTGAGCACTGGTTAAAAAGTTGCAAGTCCTTTGCAGTAAGGTCCCTGCCCTTCTCTGATTTCACAGATCAGTCCCTGGTTCAGTTCTTCCCCCTTTCTTCCTCCTGGCGTCTCTGCTTCTTCCCCCCTGCTCTGCCTCCCTGGTTCCTCTGCCGCCGGCGTAATGCGCCGCCCCTGGTCACCGCCGGCCACCTCCTGCTCTCCCCGCCCACGCGTCACCCTCCTACCCTCTCACCGCTCTAGCCCTCTGCCGCTGGCACCCTCCCCCGAGCGCCACGTTCCCCACCGGCTGCCAGCACCGCACGCCGGAGTTCCTGCCGTCGCCGCAATACCCCTGTGGGCGTGCCTTATCCCTCCCTCTCTTCTGCTCCGTGGCAACAGCAACTTCCAGCCACCCTGTTTCTTTCGCTTATTCACTGGCCAAACCCCTGCCCCGCCTGTTTCTTTCTCTTCTTCTTCCCTGCCTCACCGGAGCCGCCCGCACTCCTCACTGGCATACACCGCAGTCACTTCATCTCGCCCAAATCCCGTTGACACAGAGCTTCCCCACCTCCTCCCCTTGCTCCACGTCGTGATCCAAACCAGCCCCGACCCCTCCTCCCGCCGGATTTGCTCCACCCCGAGCCGCCCCTCCATTGGCGCCGCCGAGCTCGGCTCCACCATCGACAGCCCGTCTCGCCGCCTCTCCGACCAAGCCACGTATGGAAATAGTTCCCCCGTGCTCCAGTATTGCTCGTGCGTGCATTACTCCTCCTTGTCCGCCGGCCATTCACCGGGAACGGCGTTGCGCCACTACGGCCGCCGCCCCTTCTCGCCGACGGCCGGATTTCCTTTCTGTCAGTTGGACCCCGCCTTGCCCAACGTGTTCTTTTTTTCCTCCTGGTCGTGCTTGACCGGCCCCTCACCACCGGCGACCTCGCCGCCGGTGGGAACGCACCGGAGGCCGAGCCTCCAGCCGTGTCGAGGCCGGGCAAGGGCCTGTTCGTAAGAAGGAAACATCTTTCAGGGACCCCAGTGCAAAATATTCAAACCCCCCCCCTAGAGTGTCTATTATTTCATGTGTGTATGTTTGCTGCTTTGTAAAATCCATAACAATTCACAGAAAAATCCAAAAATGACAAAACTAGTTTTGTTAGAAACTAGATTTCAAACTCTATGACTTTTGTTAATAGAGTTTAGTTTGAAACAAAATATTTCTACCTGTACTTTAAATCTAAGATTAAGGGGTAATGTACACTTAACCTTATCATTTCATGTTTGGTTACTTATGAAGTTGGGCATAAATGCTCTATGAACTCTAAATAACTTTGTGCAAGTTACAAACTTAAATTTAACTTAAACTTAATCTCTTTTAATTTGGAACTTTCAAATTTGAAATAAACCCAATATATAATCTTCTCTAATTGGAACTTGTTATCATTCACTAATGTGATATTTTATAATGTCTAATATATAATCAAATTTCTATAATCTTTTATTTAAAAGTTTTGAATTCAAATTTTAGTTCATTTCAAATTTAATTTAAATGTTTAGTTCTTATTGCAATAAACTATACCATATCTTTATAAATAGTGTTTTAAATCTAAAACCTCTTTATTTTATGCATGTTTGTGTATTAATTGGAAGAGTTATAATATTTGAAATGTGAAATCTTAAATTTAAATTTCACCTTATTTAATTTATTGCATCTCATATAGAGTCAACGACACTCGACGACGGGGACTACGAACTGGTCTTAGGGCAAGACCAAGGCTTTTCAGAAGATCCAGCACAAGTCGTCGAAGGACTAACTGAAGCTCCGAACCCGAGTTCGGAAACCTCTGACTCTCCTGCCCCCACCCCCACTCCAGAAGGCAAGCCCCGGACATATCCCATTACTTTATTTACATTGCAATCTATGCTTATTTATATTATATCTTGCATTAAGTCTAGGAGTTGAAGTGAAACCCTAGATGCATGAATTCTAGGAACCCAATGTAATGCTCCCGAATCCTTTTCGGTTAGATGCTTCGCTAATAGGACGGTAGAAGTCGGGTGATTTCCTGTCACTCGCGCGATATAGAAGTTGCATGTTTACATTCCTGCAACCACTATAAGGATGACGGACAGGGTCATGTGCTGTATCATGACCTGGAAGTTTACCCTGTCTATTTCGTTAAAAGTTGATAAGGTCGATATGTGTGGTAGTGTTAGTTAAGCGTTTGAACAGTACTAGCCACATGCTGTGAAAATTTATAAAGCGGTAAGCCTAGTAACCGATCAGCCCGGCACGTGGGTATATTTCCACCACTCGATCCTTATGTTATGTTCACACGCACCGACCTGTGGGAGTACGTTCTGCAAGGCAGACAGGAATACGGGTTTGTAGTCGCGCTACAGACGTATGTCCTGCACGCATAGGGTGTGCGTACGGTCCTGCAAGTCGCTTGTGGTGGCCTGCCTACAAGCCGGAATGAAAGGTAAACGGTTGCTTCAGAATGCCCCGTTGGTATTCCAAGCGTGTGTGCTAGGTTTACCTTGCAAGGTTAAAAATTCGACTCGAATCGTCCGCCTCTCACGATGCATGAGACTGCTTATCCCTTTTACCACATTGAGTAAGAAGTTTAACTAATGATGGATAATCTTGATGGATGATAATCACTGCCTTGCTTGCTTAGTGTAGGTGCTAATCTAGAATAAATACTCAACTAGAAAATGAAAGCTAAAACTTGAAAATAGTTCATACTCTTTGTTACTTTTCAGCTAAAAATAAACCCAGAGCCCTTTACAATGCCTTCATGAGTCTAGTTATGGGCTAAGTATACCCAGCTCCGGGTAAGCCTTGCTGAGTATTAGAATACTCAGCCTTGCTAATGTCTGTTTCAGGTATAACCTACGAGAGTACCACGGACAACCTTGTGTGGCCAACGTCCGTTCCGTTTGGCTGGTCCGTGGAGTGGGATCCGTCCCGACCGGCACTGACCCTCCGGAGTAACACCAAGCCCTTGGCTAAGCTTGGTGTTAGCCTTCGCGATGAATGTAGTCGTGTATAACTTTTTCTTCCGCTGCGAGTTGGACGAGCTGTAATGCTTGTCAGTTTGAACATGAGTTGTATAAATTTACCTATCTTTAAACTCGGTTTGTAATAATGTATGTATGATTGTAAATTAGAAGGGTGATGAGCTATTCTGTGATGTGATCTCGCCTTCGTGCGAGGTAAACCTGCTTCGATCCTGCTGAACCGTGGTTGTATCGGGCGGAGACCCGACAGACCAAAGGATTGTTCCGTTGAAGTGCGTTAAGCTGATTGCGGTGTACGGCGATCAATACCGCACTTGAGTCGGAACAATTCGAGCGGTTCTGCCACAATAAACATAGCAAAAACAATATTATAAAGCTACTGTATACGTTGCAAGGGTCGCGTGAGCGTGAGAATCGATGAAAACAGAGTTAAAACAGAGAAGTTATGGC